>NC_057811.1:166587617-166823157 GCF_018294505.1 Triticum aestivum | reverse complement strand
GAGAAGGGAGCTTCCGGGGAGAAGGTGATTTGGCGCCCACGAGGTATGAATGGGGAATTGGGAGGGGGAACCATGTCTTACGGACGCATTTGTCTGAAATGTGGGGGGGAGTTACAGTTCTACCCCTGCCTTTAGGCTTCTCGGCTTGGGTCTGTGTACCGAGGGTCGGGGATAGTAGAGTAACTTTGCTTCTCCCAAATAGTGGGCACGAGCGATTTCGAGTGAGGAGGGCGTGTTTTGAAATATAGTGGGCGCGAGCGATTTCGGGCGAGGAGGGCGTGTTTTGAAATATAGTGGGCGCGAGCGATTTCAGGCGAGGAGGGCGTGTTTTGAAATATAGTGGGAGCGATTTCGGGCGAGGAGAGCGTGTTTTGAAATAGTGGGCGCGAGCTATTTCGGGTGAGGAGAGGGTGTTTTGCCGACCATGGTATATGAATTATTCGGCACATGTCATTTCGGCCAAGGAGAAGGCGCGCTTGGATGAAGTTACGAACCTACCCTCGATGTACAACGGGCCAATTGATGTGTGTCCCACATAGGCCGGTAATTTCGCGTCTCCCATTTATTTGCTCGGGCGAATTCCACCGAGGAGAGGGTGTTTAACGGTTCGTTCAAATTTTGGGAGAACGAGCATCCACGTCTACCTTACCAACTCGATTCGAATCAAATTTTGAAATATTAGCTTGCCACTTCTTTTTTAGATGGAGAGATGATGCTCGGGAGTAATGTGTTTTTACATGCTCATTGCTAACGATTTACTATATGATAAATAGTTGACCCACTCAAAAACGGGAATCAAACCCAAAATTAAATATCTCGATTCAATGAAATAGCTCGTTCACTAGGTCAAAATAGTGAACTAAATCCAAAATTGAACACCTCAATCGAGTAGCATGTTGTACAGTATTATAGTACTCCATGAACATGTTGAAAGTCAAATTAATGAACTTGTTTGATATACGCATATCTCTGTTCATGTGTGGATTGCAGACAACATGTTCTCCAATTTAAATATTTGAATGCAAGTTTATATCAAAACATGGTTTATATCAGTCTTTGATGCATAAAACGCGACCTCCCCGTCTCCCGGACTCCTGCTCTCTCTCTCTCTCGCCGGAAATCTTAAATTCTATCGCACGCATCCAACAAACAAACCTTGTTGACCCCTCTCCCTCTCTCTCCATCTCTCTCTCTCTCTTTGTATGTGTGTGTGGGGGGGGTCTTTCTAGTTTGCATGCATATATACGCCATCTATAGGTCTCTCTCACACACTATGTATGATTCTCTAGTCCAAGCTAAGTATCTTGGGTGCACTCATCGTATGCACACAAATTCCTTGGCTCGTTGCCCGTAACTCTCTCACACACCACTCTGTCCTCTCGGAGCTCTTCCCTCTCTCTCTCAAACTCTCCATCTCCCTGGGTCACACATACACATGCATATCTCAATCGCACTCGATAGACCCATCTAAAACTCTATCTCTCTCCCTCGTTCTCTCTCCATCTCACATGCACACACACACAATCTCATGCCTAGCCAAGTATGATGGTCGCTCACTCAATTGTAGGCACACGCAGTCCCCCCTATATATAAATGACTAGCTAATCTTAGTCTCCATCACAAACATGTGCATGGTCTATCTCGATTTCTCTCGGGGCATCTTTCTATCGCGCACGCACCTCCTTGGATCTCCCACCCATATAGTCCCCTCACGATCTCGAGGGGATCTCTCTATCACAAACACACCCTCTCTCCCTCCCCATGCGTCCATGTTCTCCATGCGTCCCTCTTGACCTTTGTTCCTTGTTGGCTAGACCTCTATTGGACATGTGCTATAGGGGTGTCTCTCTCTGTTGCAAACAATCATGCACTAGCTATTGCGTGTATCTCCTCACCTCACTTTTCTATCTCGGAGATGCATGCGTGATATGTTTGCATAAGAAACGAAAAAACACACACTCTCTCTAATTTATCGTTTGTTATCCCTTTCTCTTACACACACATACTCTTTTTGCACACTCACTCATTCTCCTTCACATGCACTTGATCTCTCTCGACTTAGGCACTCTCTTCGGTCCATAGCATATAGATTTATTGAAAAGTCAAACATCACAAAGTTTGACCATGTACATGGAGAAAAACATTTACATCTAGAACGGCGAACATATACCATTAGATTCATCATGAGATGTCGTTTTGTATGATGTATCTTTGGTATTGTAGATATAAATAACATTTGCGTAAACCTGGTCAAAGTTTCCAAAGTTCGACTTCTAAAAAATTTACATGCACTGCATTATCGAGCGGATGGAATATCTCTTCCCCCCTCTCAGCTATCTGACGCACCACTCAGCCTTATCGGGGCTCCTCTATCTCTCTCAAACTTTATATCTCCCTGGTTCGCACATACACATGTCTCGCTCGCGCTACATAGACCCACCTAACACTCTCCGCCCTTGTTCTCTGTCTATGTGACACACACCCCCCTAAGTACCATAATCCCTCACTCCATCATAGGCGCACGCACTCCCCCCTAAGTATGATTATCTCTCACTAGCCATCAGGAACACACATATTGTCTCCTTCCATCCATACGTCTATCTCGATATCTCTCGGGGTATCTTCTATCGCGCACACACCTTGTCACTCGATCTCCCACCCATGTAGTCCCATCACGATCTCCAGGGGATCTCTCCATGACAAACATACACTCTCTCCTCCCCATGTATGCATTTTCTCCGTATGTCTCTCTCGACCTCTCTCCCTTGTTTGTCAGACCCCTCTTGGCCACGTGCTAGGGGTCTTCCTCTCTCGGTTGCAAACAACCACACACTATCTCCTCAGCTTGCTTCCGCTGTCGAAGATGCATGTGTGATATGTTTGCATAAGACACACACGCTTTTTCTCTACTTTTATCGTGTGTTGTCCATGTCTCTTTCACACCGCACACACACTTTTTTCAGTCACTCTTTCTATTTCACACACACTCTCTCTCTAGTTAGGTACTCTCTCACGTCCATAAGCATATGGATGTTTTGAAAAGTCAAACCTCAGAAAAGTTAGACCAGGTATATGTGGAGAAAAACATTTACGTCTGGAACGATCATCAGATTCATCACATGTACTTACTTCATACTATCATTTATCTTTGGTAGTGTAGATATAACTAATTTCTTTATAAACTTGGTCAAAGTTTCAAAATTTTGACTTAAAAAAAATGTTGGCACTACATTATCGAACGGAGGGAGTAGCTCTTTCTCTCTCTCTCTGCTATCTCTCACGGGCCTCCCCTCTCACTCGAACTCTCTATACTGACGGATTATACGCTCACTGTGTCAGCGTATAGCTCTGTATATTGTTTAGTTGACCGGTCAACCAGTCCACATGCTGCCTTGTCAGCTCGTGTTCTCTATCTTCGTGTGCTGGCCCATGTGGCAGTGGGTGAAAATAAGTAAACCAGAGGCCCATCTGACACGTGGTGAAGTAAACAAAGTTGAAACCACTCGGGTAGCACCCCGCACGCTAGTAAATTGAGGGCGCATTGAGGACACACTTCTTCCGCGTGAAGTACGCACTCGCGCACAATTCACCACTGCGTGGCGGCATGCACAGAAGGATGCACTCGCACACACCCAGCAGGCCAGCACACAACACACACCAGCACACGTGTACACCGGCGTCGCCACCGGTTGAGATGGACGGCGAGGCAGCCAACAAGCGGAGGCGGCTTGAGCCAAAACCGCATCCGGCGAGCCTGGACTTCATCAGCAACCTCCCCAATGACATGCTGCTCGTCATCATCAGCCTCCCCGCCACCAAATCTGCAGTGCGGACTGCCCTGCTCTCCCGGCGGTGGCGCCCCCTCTGGCGCCGCGGACCCCGCAACCTCACTGTTGACAGCTGCCTCTGCGACAGGGATTGCAAACGCATGGCCGCAGTCTCCAAGATCCTTTCATCGCACCCTGGGCCAGCCAGACGCCTTGACATCCGCATGTTCAGTACCAACTGCAAGGTCCAAGCCATGTTTGACGAATGGTTCTTATCCCCCTCCCTAGATCAGCTCGAGGAGCTCAGCTTTGAAGCTGGACGATGTCGCTATCTGCCGCTGTTCGCGCTCCGCCTCACACCAACGTTGTGCCGCGCCAGCTTCAGATCCTGCTACCTTCCCCAGATTAATGCCGCACCCGCCCTTCTTCTCCCTCAACTCAAGCAGCTCGACCTCTTCGATGTTGTCATCTCGAAGAAGGCTATGGAGCACCTGCTCCGCAGCTGTACAGCGCTCGAGTACCTTCGTCTTGAGCAGATCCATGGGTTCATTAGCCTCCACATCGCCTCGACGAATCTCCGATGGATTTATGTCTTGCTGGCCCCACAAAAAGAAATCAATTGGGAAGAGATCACTCCAGCTGTTCCATGTTATGGTCATTGAGAATGCCCCTTTCCTTGAGAGATTGCTTGTATCTGATCTAGAAGGTCCAACAAAAATCAGGGTCATTGACGCGCCAAAATTGAGAGTGTTGGTGTACTCGTCTGCCAAATTCTCCGAAGTCTTTATTGGATCTGTAATCGTTCAGGTACATCACTCATCTTCTTCTCCGTCTTTTTGAAATTAACATTTTTAAATTTCTTCTTGATGTATTTACAACCATCTTCCAGAAAATGATTCCCACAAGCTTGACCCAGTCTATGCGCACAGTGAAGATCTTGGCAATAAAATCTATCGGCCCCAATCTGGATCAAGTTGTTGGATTCCTTACATGCTTTCTATGCACGGAGAAGCTAATCATCGAGGTGAAACTTCTTTCCTATTAGTAAACGGTAATCACAATGTAGCTCAATTTTTTCGTAATTTTCCCAAATTACGATGACAAGTGTAGTGTTCAAAACTGCATGTATGCACTGCACCAAAAGAAATGTTTTTAGTATTTTTTTCTCACGTGATCACTTGCATCATTTTTTTGTTGTACTACTATTGTAGCCTAGGCCTGTCATAGTGGAAAGTAACTTAGACTAGTAAGTCTATGGTTACCCTAGGCGCAAGTACTACCTCCGTCCTGGTTTACTCTTCCTATTTTGTAGTATCAAAATTTGACCATAGATTTAACTAACAAAATGTTAATGCATGTCACTAAAAATTATATCGTTGGATTCGTATTTGAACATAATTTCAAATGGTATAATTTTTGGTGACATGCATTGGCATTTTCATAGGTAAATCTATGGTCAAAATTTTACACTAAATACGAGGTAGTACAAAAGTGGGCTATAACGACCCTCCACTACGTAGGCCAAAACATGTGCCAAATTCACTTGTGATGCATTTGGCGTCGATGCCCCTCCATTGCTCACCTGGTGCCCCAATCCGGATCACCTACTTTTCTCTGGTGCCAAATTAACTCACGCAATGAAAAAGCACTTGCGTGGGAGAGAGAGGACTGAGGCAATAAAGAAACACTTGTTTGGGAGAGTGAGAGGCTGGTGTAGCTGGTTTGATTGATTTGTTTATACACGTGGGTCTGTGTGCACAGCGGTGCCAACTCTCTCACATCGCGAGAGCGGTGGCAAAATCTTTTGATTTGACATTGATGCGTATTATGTGGCATACTTTTGAGAAATATGGCATCGGCCACATAATGGAAGGCAACAAATGCTCAAGCTCTTCACGTGCTCCTAGGTAAATGAGAGGAAAGAGAAAGAGAGAGAGAGAGAGAGAGAGTGAAAAAATATTACTAGCCAGCCAACCCTATTGTATGAGCGAATGATATTGGTACCTCTTGATGACACGACAATCTTATACAGCCAGCTGCTCTAATATCTTCTCTTCTTTTGCAGATAAAAAAAGACCCAAAAGTGAAAAATGTGCTGCACTATAACAATCTCATCGAATGCCTTGATCTCCATCTTACAGAAATTGATTTGATCGACTACCGAGGCAGCACATCTGAGATTAAATTGGCCAGGTTCTTTGTTCTGGAGGCAAGTGTGCTCAAGGTAATGAGGTTTGGCGTTCTCTGGCGTAACAATGAATGGTGTGCTGATCACCGCAGGCATCTAAGCCTAAATGACAAAGTCTCCGCAGAAGCTGAATTTGTTTTTGAAACATCAAGTGGCCAGAGACTCGAAAATTTATTTGCCCATTAGTGACTTGTCAGGGCAGTGGATTTTAGTTTGTACCATAATGCTGCATCCACCTAAAGTAACAAAAGTTCTTACATCCTAGTAATTCCCTCTTCGAAGGTGCAGCATTACTCCTAACATTTGTAATATCAATTCGAACCTTGTAATATTGCCGTGTCATATTCCTGCGTTTTCAAAATCCTGTGAATGAAAGAGGTCCTGAGATGGTGATGATGTTGTGCCTGCCATCTTTCACCAATAACCGTCGGATCTAGATCTGACGCATACAAACCAAACTTCTCCAGTTTTGCAAAAAGATGCCCGCACTTGTTCCCTATTTACAAACAACTCCTTGTCTCTCACAATCAACCTTATCTCCTCCCCACCACATCTAGAAGGCCATGGAAAAATCTGGCGCGATGGCCGCTGCCGGTGCTGTCCACCCCCAATCTTGGTGTTCGTGCAATGCACGGGCATCTACGCACGGGAAATTATGTCGAACACGGCTAGTTGTAAGTAGGCTGGCTCTACAGCCATGATGATAGTGACTGCAGATGGTGAGGCTGACTATGGTATGCCGAACACGGCGCCTATACTCAGGTGTCATCTCCGGCGCAGGGTCTTGTCACTTCACTGTGAGGAGCAGCACGTAATAATTTGACCAACGGGTAGTACAGTACTACTACATTGGTAGTACTACTACTACTACTACTAGCACCACCGTCTGGATTTAGTAGTACTACCACGTCCATCTGGATTTAATATTTGACTAGCAATATCTAGTAATGCATGTCACAAAAAAGTACTACTCCCTCTATAAATAAATACATGGTGTATTGTTTTATTCCTTCCGGTAGATGGCTCAAATCTGAAGTCTCATCAATCAGACTACTATTGTACTCACCTGACGCTCAGCTTTGTAAGCTACCAACAAAAAATTACAATCAAAGACTACTATTGTAATCCCTCCGTACTGGTGCATTAGTCACGTTATGAAAACAAAATAGTAATCCCAAAACTTTTAGGCGTGGTGCATTAACTACCCACCTCGTTCCCTGTTTTTTGCCATGAAAAAAGAAATCACCCAATACAAGATGTGGGGTGTGTATGCATCCAATGACTTGAGACTACTCCCTCCGTCTAGGTGTATAAGTCATCTTAGAGCAAGTGAAAAAGAGGAGTGGGCTCTCATGCAAGAGCCTAGCTATATGGGGATTCGTAGGCCGATTACAATAAATATGAAGAAAGAGAGAGAGAGAGAAGATGAGAAAAAGTAGCACTCTTATAGCCAGCCTTATAGCTAACCTTATTGTATGAGTGGCTACAAGTGATGGCTCTATATGACATGGCAACATCATATAGCCAGCAGCTGGCTATACTATTAATCATGCTCTTAGGTTGTGCACCGTGACCAAGACAAAGGGGAAAGCGAGAGAACTTAATGTCTTTTTGCTAATTAATAGGATTACATGCAATGAACTAACCAATGGATGTCATGTTCGGTAGTCTCAAGTCATTGAAAGCATGCACGACCCACATCTCTCATTGGTTGATATGTCACGAAATAAGAAACGAGGAGGGAGTTAATGTACCGTGCCTAAGTGTTTTGGGATTATTTGGTTTTCGTAAGGTGAATTACACAACATTTTTGGTTACATGCATTAACATTTTATTAGTTAAATCAAAGGTCAAAACTTGGCGCAAAATGCAAAGGGGACCAATAAACCAGTAAACATCAAAGTTCTCTAGTTGGCCCCAACTGGAGGTCCGGTGAGATGAGTATACTGCACCGGCACAGAGGGGACGCAACTTCATTGACTTACTGCACCTGCGTTTGGGTGAATGACACGTGGGCCCAATAGGTGGCTGGCCCACCTGTCATACAGCCAAAGGCAGGTGCAGTAGAGGGCCGAGGAGTAGATGGCCAACACACATGTGAATGCAACGCAGTCTGCACTTCTCATATAAAGGCTCCCCACCAGTCCAATCTACGAAATCCTACGCACCTACGCACCCTAACCAAGGGCAAGAGTGATCACTCCAATCGCAAGATTTGTTGACTAGAAGCTAGACCCATGGAGGCGATGAGCGTGAGCATCAGTCGGCTATGCCAGATGGTCCACGACGCCGGCCTGCGGCCCGGCACCGAGGAACGTCTCTAGGTCGTGCTTGAGGCCGCCAGGGCGAGAGGCCACTTGGACGACAGCTTCGTCTCCTTGTTCGACGAGGTCCTCGTCAGCTTCCTCGACAAGTTCACCGTCGTCAAGAAGCTCGCAGACAACCTTGACGTACGCCTCCAGCCCACGTGCCCAGGCTCTGCGATGCCCGCCACCCTCAACGGCCTCTATGGTGACAACCTCTTCGACGCACTGGTGGCCCTGCGACTGCCCGCCGTCGCACTCACCGCGCAGTGCCTAGCGCAGCAAGACACCGTCGACATAATCACCCACGTCTACACGCAAATCGTCCACAAGGACTACTATGTGCCAGAGGAGGAGGATAGGTCGCTGGCCTTTTTGACCCATAGGGCAACCTTGGATGACATTGTTCAGAAGCACGTTGAGCTCGCCGCCAACGCCGCGGCTCCTCACACGTCGGTTGGTGACCCGACGCACTAGGGCGTGAGGATGTCGTTGATGGATCCGTATGTATCTTTATAAATCCATGTAATAGTATATGGTACTACTAGTAATTATCTTACCTTTCAGATCAACTTCATAATTTTTGTACATACTCCATGCATGAACCGCACCAGAACCAAACTTCTCATTACTCTAGGGAAAATCGTTATTTCTATCTATCGGTCGCGCCATGGAGCAGAACCAAATTTTACAAGTTGCAAGTTCAAAAGGAAAAGCCTGCCGTGTTTGCGTTGCACCCCCACACGGTTGGTCTGGCACGCCGCTCAAGGGGGAATGCGTGTTGTGTTGCATTTTCACTTACAAGTGGGGCCGCAGTTGAGAAAACTGACTATCGGCAAACCCCCGCCCCACCCATCGCGCGATGGCCGAGAAAACAGGAGGGAGGAGAGATGGCTGTAGCACGGACTCCAAGAAAATTGGTGTCGGATGGGACTCGTGTGGGTGGCGTGTGCTGTACTGCTAGACGTGAATGCTAGTTATGGCCCATGCCACCCCACTATATCGAGCCTATATCGAGGTGCTGGTTACGTAGAACAAATTTCCCGGAGTCCATGCTCAGCCCTCCTCTATCTCTCTTCTCAGCCAGCCAGCAGACGCGCGGAGCCCATCGTCTGTTTGCTCACATATGGTCCCACATGTCAGTGGAAACGCAAGAGGACCCACTGAACCTGCACATCTTTCACCTCGACGTGCTGGTGATGAAAAACAAATCCAGTAAAGATGTTCGGTGGCCGCTTTTGGAGTTACTCAACAGTAGTAAAATTCTATTTACAGTTTAACCCAAGATGCACATCATGACCTGGATGCTGGATGTCCCACGTGTCGGCAAAAGGAGGAAGAACTCGACCAGATCTTCTCCACATTTAGACCAGAGGAGTAGGAAACACGGCAAGCCCCGTGCCTACGTCATACTATGTACACGCCCACCTCACGCAGTCACACTATCACCATATTTCTCGGCCTCCGTGCAACACCTAGCTCTAGTTGATCTAACTAGAACTAACTATTGGTTGGCTCTATGTGATTTGGCAACTTCATACTACTAAGGATGCTGGCTATACTACTACGGCACTAACACTCCAAGAAGTGAGTCGAAAACCATTTATAAATTGAGTTTATGACATGCATATTCAAATGTACCATTCATTACATACAACAAGTCATCAACACACAACGACAACGAGGATACATGTTGGATTATAGATTAGTTCCAACAAAACATTCTAGTAAATACTAAAGTTCTCATCACACAACAAATAACAAGCAATGATTAAACTTCAGCTCAATCAATCCTCGGTGTTGGAAACACTTGCTTTGAACCAGAAGAGTTTCTCTCGGAAGGGCCAGCTACTGTCAATCTCGAGACCAACGCAAGACTGATCACACAAGCTGAAGCCGCCTATTTCATGACCCATATTGTGATAGCCACAGTAGGGAAGCATAGCAATGTCTGAGGTATAGATACAGTTGCTTCTCATAAATGGTAGTAACGTTGTGTCAACAGCAGCTGGATCGCCTTTCACCATGATTGGATAGTTTTGTCCAAGGAAGAGCGAGTTTCCTCCAAGAGTATCAATACTAAGCCAGGGAGAAGGTGTTGGCGCTAGCACAATAGTATCCATCCCAAATACCTTGCAACGGATGTTGGAATAGGTCTAGAGAGTGCGACCATGGGAGACAACACCTGCTTCCTTAATCATATCAGTGGTGCCCTGTATACAGACAAGAAGACGTGATCCATCGGAATAAGTTGCTAGGCGCCACTGAGTATATGGGTCCTCAAGCTCGTGATCATCATCATCGTCATCTCCCCCTTGGTTATAAATTTTTTCAAGTATAGGTGGTGGAATGGTCACAGGACCTTGGAAGCACAAGAAGGTTAATTAGTAAAGGGAAACTAGCTAACCCGCATGCATGTGGATGAAACAATTATAATTATGGTGGAAGACAAACGTACCGAAAGCATAAGGATTCCATGCAAAAACAGTGCCACAAGTGGTGGCAGCAAACACAAGACCCTCGTATTGAATTGCATCATAGTACACATCCGTGTATAGAAACTGATTTTTGAGCAATATCCATCCAGTCGAACTATGAAGGAAGGCAACAAGCTTGTCAAAGATAGCAACAACTTCATAGTCCATTAAATCCCAAGAGCGGTCAGGAACTTGACAAATTGCAATCTTCTGTAGACGACAGTCACCATGATCGTAGTTGAACGTACGTAGAATACCGGTGTGCTCAACCTCTGGGCAGTCTGAGATTTTTGGAAGTGGAACCCGGTGACGAGTGTACACATTCACAAGTTCCCACTCGCAGTTGTACCCAATATAAACAACCCAATCTCCCTTTGCGCCTGCCCAAGCCTTACCCTCAAGCGATGGCATCTTAACATCACACGTATCATTATCAAGCGGCACCAACTTGCACAAGGCGAGCCCTCCGTCGTCCGCACGCCAGTCAGCAGGATCACGGTGAAGAAGATAGGGGAGATCAAACCGCTCCTGGACCCTTGGGTTCCTTTTAATGATGTTATTAGTTGACTCGAGAATGGTCTTGAATGAACCTGCCATGCTAGCTGAGGTGATGACGTCGCACCGATCAATGAGTTCCTCCACCACGTCATCTTTCAGATCGGGGCAAGAATAACGGGGTCGTTTCCGGCCTGTTCCCTCCATGGAGAAGACGATCGAACAATGGTAGAAGGAAGGGTGAAGGAAAATGGAGGTGGGAGGAAGAGTGCAACAACCATTCCAAATCGAGAGGGAAAGTCGAAGAATCGATGGACGGTTGCCACGGTACACGAAGAGGCGCCCCGGCCTACATAGACGTCTGTTCAGAAATTGTACAAAAGGACTCGCCGTCGTCTCACTTACATGTTGGAATGGGACCACATGTCAACGAAGAGGCTAGTGGGGAGCGGATGGTTGCCACAGAGGTCACACACTGATGACAAGGCCATCCTGTCAGACCTAGCGCCCGCGCGGGATGGTTTCTATCCCCAACACGAGCGAAGCCACTTCACACCCCCACACGGTTGGTCCGCCACGCCGCTAGGCCAACTCAGGCGCGTGCAGCTCGGACGTGCGCTCGCTCAGCCCCCTTTCCCTCAACGCCCCGGAGCTACCCAACCACGGCTAGTGTTTTGCGCACCCGGCGGCCGGATTTGCAGCGGATCCGGTCGGGCTTGAGCTGGCCCAGCTGTGGGTGGCCGCGCCGCGCCATGGACTGGCCGGGCACCGGGCCGGAAGGCCCCGGCAAGGCTACAAGGCCGCATGCAGCTACTGACTCCTCCTCTAGCCGCTCGGATCTACACCGTCGGCGGTCCGCCGGCAGAAACATGAATGGTGGTCGGTCGGGCTCGGTGCTGGCCCAAAAGCTCGTCGGCGCACCGTTGCCACTCATTACGTGCGACGACTGCCCAAAGAAGGTCTTGCGCCACGTGTCTACAATGTCGGAACATCCCGGATGGGTGTTCATCAAGTGCTCAACCAATGGGGTATGTGCTACTTTAGCTTCGGTTGTGCTCTCGGATTAGACTAGTTGTGCTAACTTAAAATTTTATTTTGTAGAATGGATGCAAGTTTTGGTATTGGGAAGAAGAGTACATCGATATATTGATAGAGTGCAATTTAGTAGATGTTGTAGCACTTCTAGCTTGCATAGAGGCTAGAGATGAGACTAGTGCACTTGTTGATAGAATAGAGGCTAGACAGGAGACTGGATGCGAGGAAGCAACGTCTACTTCTTTACACTCAAAGAAGAAAGAAGCACGCAAGATCGAGCCTCCGTAGATCAACAATGAATGCATCGAGAAGGCACTAATCCAACTTACAGAAGCAGTTATGGAAGTTGGATATCTTCTAAAATGTATTCTTTTGGTTCTTGTTTTCTTTGGTCTTGCTTTTCTAGTCAAAATTTGGTGATGTATTCCCATGTATCAAAAATCAATGATGAAAAAAAATTATGGGCTTGCAAAGAAAAATGTACGCGGACAGGATGCGGCCGGGATGCGTCCGCCCGTTGGGCGCATGGCCACCGCATCCGAGAAATGGCCCGGACACGACCCCATTGCCCTACCCAAACAGACAGAATCCGGGCAAAACGGAGGTCCGTTTGTGGTCGTGCGTTGGAGTTGGCCTTACAAATGGGACCGCAGTTGAGGAAATCGACTATTGGCAAACCCCCACCTCGCCCGCCGTGCGATGGCTGAGTTAGAGAAATGAGGAGGTTGAAGCGATAGCTGTAGCACGGACTCCAAGAAATATGGTGTCAGATGGAAGTCGTGCTGGTGGCATGTGCCGTACTCCTGGACGTGAATGCTTGTTCTAGCCCATGCCACACTACTATATATCGAGGATTCGAGGTGCTGGTTACGTACAGCGAACACATTAACATATGGCCCACCTCACACTGTGGCCAAATTTCCTAGAGTCTGTGCTAGGTTAAAAAGTGTTCTTTGTGAGGGTGGGTGGCTGGTCTCAAGTTTAAAACTTGTTGCGTATACGTAGACATAGAGACGATAGTGCAAGAGTTTTGAAAGTTTGAACCCAAACATCAGAATGCAATTTCTACTGGACTCATCCGAGGACCTAGGATGGTGGGATTCGCAGCTACAGTAAAAACACCCGCCCGACGCGCGAAGCATGTGAAGCTATTACAAATAGTAGTACTATTGTTGATTGGACTCATCCGATAACCTGTTGCAATGCACGTACAATTATGTATACGGAAAATATTTTTTTGCCTCGTCGCAGCACCCAATCAGAGAAGCGACTCGAAAGCCATTCATGAATTTAGTAAGTTTATCACATGCATATCATTTTATTACATACAACAGGTCATCAACCCACAACGACAACGAGGATACATTATAAATACTAAAGTTTTCATCACACAACAAATAACAAGCAATGAAATGAACTTCAGCTCAACCACTCGTCGGCATTGGAAACACTTGCTTTGAACCAGAAGTGATTCTCTGGGAAGGGCCAGCTACTGTCAATCTCGAGACCAACGCAGGACTGATCATCCAGGCTGAAGCCACTTCCCGCCGACCCTCAGGTATGTTACCTCTTTTCGAACCATACCCTTGTTCTATTGCCCCATCTTCCACATCACTGCATGTGGATCTTTTTCCACTCCACCATCTTCCCAATTTGCTATCCTCTGCTCTGCTGGTCACGCAGACGAAAACCTTAACTTGCACTATTAAAGGAAACCCTACTTCATGCAGACTAATCCATGTCTGGGTTGAATAAGGAAAGGAAGGGAGACTGTACTGTCCAAGAGACTAGGCATCAAACCCGCATCTAGGATGAAAAGGGGGAAATAAGTAGCTAAGGAACGAGTCTCATGTCTCTTGGTTGAAGAAGGGTAAGAAAGGCATGACAATGCAATAGAGAATGACCAGGTTGATCGGTTTGTTGTCCTCACATAGGAAAAAGGTGGCTAAAGGGAACAAAAATGGAACGTAATCCACATATGCTGCTTGGATATTTGTTGCTCTGGGCAACCATACCTCCCTCACCACTCTATGCGTCCGTGGAGGTACATCGTACTGGTGCGCCCACTGTCCGAATGGGCCTCCCATGCTTATTGCCACTTTTTTGCTGTTAGTATAACGCCAGCGGTCAAGTCAAGCAATGCTACTGCTAAAGTGATGCCACATTTAACTAATGCCGCACTCAGTCTAATGCCACCGATAAATTTAAGCAATGCCATTTAATGTCACTGGATTATTTCAGGGTTAGCTGTTGATTGTGGATGTATTAAAGGTTTTTCAGCTAAGGCATTCTAATGCTGTTGCACAGCCAGTATACCAATGATGAATCTTGTTACTACCTTCAGATTTTTGCACTGTTAATGCTTATAGATTACATACCTCACTTTCATGAGATAAGTCAATTTTTTTGTATAGTGTCAAGAGGAAAGGTCAAGAGTGGGCACCTCCTCCTCCGGCTGTTCTCTTGATTCGTTCGATCAAGTTTTTATGTTTGATCGATTATCAAGATTGGGATAGAATTTTTAGGTCCCCTCGAGTTCGAAATGATATTTACCTTGAAGGTACATGGTTTGCAATTTTTTTTATACTGTCATGAGTTAATAATGCTAGTTACCTTCAGACTTTTGTATTTGGTTTAATGCTCCTGCACAGCTAGTATACCAATGCTGAAACTTGTTACCTTTATATTTTGTATTGCTAATTCTTATAGAAATCTTCCAGTGCTAGAGCTTATGGGAATATGTTTAGTAAAACCATTGTACTGTACCCTGTAATAAAATAACTACTCTACTGTTGCACTAGCCACTGGATTGGTGTATATTTGTACTATTCGAATGGTGTTGCATTAGCGTATGGACATATATAAAGTGTGGCAAGCTTTCCCAGATATGTGCTCAAGAAAACTACTACCTGTTTTTCGAAATACTAGACGTTTGGGTACTTTAAATTGAACTGCGAAAACGTCTTATATTAAGGAACAAAGGGTGTAGAGTTCACTCAAATTATCCTGGTAAAGCTAGTCACACCTTTGTTAAAATTAATGTTCATTATGTTATCGGAGGAGGTCTGTATGTTTGTCTCTAATGCCTGTCGAGTACATACCTGATATCATGATGTAATGTTAAGTCATTTCCTTTTGTACAGTGTCACTGAATTGTCAAGGCGGTGATGTCATTTTATTTTAGTTGAACTGCACAAAATATGCTTAAAAGAAGAGGAAAGGTCAGGAATGGTTCAATTTTTTAGGAAAAAACTATGTATGCCTTCCTAACATCAGCCATTGTTGCCTTATTCATTCCTTCAAACAGGTGGTTAGAAACAGTCTTGCTACCTTTTCCCATTAAGAAATTGGAATGCTTACATTTGTGAGTCTATGCTTCAACTAGTGCCACTTTTATAGTAATCACACTTTCAGTATCTATGCAAACAGGGATGCTCGATTTTAGTGGAACTGCACAAAAAGTCCAAATGGTTCAACATTGGGAGCATGTTTTCTTCCAAACCTTTATACCCAATTGGTGGCACTATGAGCTATTCATTACGAAGGTACATGGTTTGCTACTATCTTGCTACTCTTTTTGTACTGTCATTAGATAGTAATACTAGTGGTTTGCATGTGAGTTTATTGGCAGGGTGGACCTACATTGGAGGTGCAGGACGGGATTAAATGATTGGATGCTCAATTTTGGTTGTATCGATTACACCTGTTCCATCACTGCAAACATGGATATCCTTGGTCTGATGAAGAATAGGCGCTATATTTCTGCGCTGAACCAGCAAATCAATTCAGTATGAAATTTTCCAGGGCAAAACATAATTGTATCAAATTGTCCAGTGCAAAACATGACAGATGCTAAGCGGAAGAGACGTGTTTAAACCGAAAATACAAGGTGGGGTATATGTTTAGTAGCTGCTTGATATTTGTGCAGACAGAGATGTCTGCCCGTTGCTATTTGGCAAACAAACAAAGTGACCACAATTTTGGTTGAACTGCACAAGAGAATAGTATAGTCACTGCATGCAGTGCCATTTGAAATAGACACAGAAAGATTGGATAATCACTTCATGGACTGCAGAAAAGTAGTACTGTACTATTTATTGGCCAACACTAGGTGCTTCACTGCTTTGGTCTGATTATACAATGGGCATCATTTTGCCTAAGTTAAAGTTTGTATTCCGAAATAGTCTCGCCGTGTGATCGAGAGAAGACCAAATCATATTGCAATGGATGTTCCTCCATCATGTGTGGTTCATTCTCATGGTTCCAGCTATTGGTGAAACCACTTACGTTTGCAAGAGGAATTGTAGACTTCACAAACAAATTTGTCTTTCACTCTGTACTGAATGTTGGCCAAGAGAAGCATCCATGTTAGTAGGAAGAACATATGTTTTTTCTAGATCTTTGCTTTTGTATCTACATATTTGTATATGATCTGTGAATCATTGAGATGCATTAACATGTTGATCTTATGTATGGGAATCGTACTAGTTGGTTTTGAATTTGGGCTACTAATGTGAACATATTACAATGCCAGGCCTGTGAGTCTCGTGTGAACATTTTGAACGGATCGGCTCTTACTGCTGTGCACAACATGATCCTTACTTCTGTGTTCTCAGTGTTTACAAGTTACTAACAGTTCCTTATTTCTGTTAGCTCAGTGTTTACAAGTTACTGATCGATCACTAGCTAGCCTACTAATGCGCTCCTGGCAGTTTTAGTTGTGACGCAAGATCCAAAGTGGCAGTTTTTTGAATAAAAATGCCTACCTCTGAAGAAACTGACAAGCTGCTCTGAAGAAAATGCATGCGAATCTGAAGAGACTGCCAGCAAAAATGTTCGCAAATGCCTTATCTCCCAGCGAACGTTCATCAGCTAATGCGATCCTACACGTACACCATCCGACCTACTCGATCCTACACGAATAAATAGCGGATCACGCGCGTACTACCTCCTTTCCGGTTTGTAGGGTTTAATTTAAAAATCTCACCAACCAAGGTAGATGATGAGTGGTGGAATCATTTTTTACAAGGAGGGAGTACCTCATCTGGAGGATCTGGATGATTCGAGTGCACCCGTTTGACCGTCATGCCGGCGTGCGACCCAGCACGGACGGGACACACCACTGACGGGACGGGATGGCAGAGTCATAATTTCAGTTTTTCTAGTTTTCCACGGCAAGCTGGCGCGCTAAGCCATGCCTGCTTATGCATTGAATTCCGATGACCGCGATGACCGTCGCATTTCCCGTGACACACTGGTTCGCCTACCTTCCGCCTATAATTACTGTTTCCCGGCCTTCTCCAGTGGCACCATCACCCAACTCGCCCTATCCTCATAAGCCCCCACCAGCCCGACGTCGCTCGCCACTTATCCTTGCTCTCGCCATGTCCCCCATGCCCCCGCTCGTCCGCGATAGGCGACGCCGGAGGTGGTCACCGCTGGAACTAGTGTTCGGTTTTTCACCGGAAGGCAGACGGAGGGAGGAGGCATTCTATCGATCTTTAGATGGTAATGCGGAGTATGAGGAGTTCTTGGAGCGCGACCGCCTGGCGGAGGAGCAGCGTATCGCCGATTTGCGCCACCAGTGGGACATGGAGCAGTAGCGCACCGACGCTCTGAGTCGCGAGCAGAGCGTCCACAACTGGGCCGACTACGTGGAGGCCGGCGCCCGGCAAATAGCCCTGGAGGTTGTCGGGCACGCACTAAAAGTGCGTTAAGTCGACTAGAGGGGGGTGAATAGGCGATTTTTATGAATTCTTCACTGAGGAATTTCAGGGTGAGGAAATTCCTAAGAGAAGAACTACTTGCAGTGGAATAAGTACTCAGATGCAAACATAACAGAACATAAGCATGGTCATCATGATGAAATGAAAACACGCACAGAGTACAGAAAGCGTAAACACGAGATAAACAGGATGAAGGCAAACAGACTGAAGAAATTGAACGAAGGAAATTTAGAAAGTCTTCAGTCAAAGTCTTCGAACAGATATGAACAAGCACACAACACAATAATGAGGAAATGAAAGAGTTGAGGAAATATAACCAGTTGGCTTGGTGAAGACAATGATTTGGTAGACCAGTTCCAACTGCTGTCACAGTTGTACGTCTGGTTGGAGCGCCTAGGTATGTGAACATGAGGACACACAATCCCGGACACACAGTCCTCACTGTATTCTCCTTGAGCTAAGGTCACACAGACCTCACCCAATCACTCGTGGGAAGTCTTCAGGTGACTTCCAAACCTTCACAAACTCGGTCACTCGGCAATCCACAATTTCCTCTTGGATGCTCTAGACCATGACGCCTAACCGCCTGGAAGATGCACAGTCTTCAAAGGTAACAAGCGTCGGATCCGAGCAGGATCAATCTCTTTAGTGATGCTCAATCACTTTGGGTTTGTAGGTGTTTGGGTTTGGGTTTTCCTCACTTGATGATTTTCGCTCAAAGTCCTCGGAGGATGGGATGCTCTCAATGACAAGTGTCAGTTTCTCTCGGAGCAGCAAACCGGCTAGTGGTTGTAGGGGGGGCTATTTATAGCCTAGGGTAGATCCCGGCATGATAAGACATAAATTCCCTTCAATGATATGACCGTTAGGTGGGAAGATATTTTGGGACAGCTGCCACGTAGCACAGCAACGGTCGGAAATTTGACTATCAAATTCCTCAGGGCTATCATGTTCCTCACTTGTAGGCAATCCGCACTAGCGAATTCCTAACTCCTCAGTCAGAACAAATTCCTCGGAGACCAGAAGAACTTCGTCTCTGTCACTGAAGAAATTGACTGAGCTGCATGAGATTTCCAATGGCTTCACTCGAAGGGATTTGTAGGTGTAGGATTTTGAGATGAGCATCACTTGGCAATTTTTCCTTAGTATTTCCTCGACCCCTTTTAACACTACAGTGTTTCCTATGAGTCAAGAAAGAGAAAATGAAACTACGAAAACAAAAGTCTTCACGCTTCATGTTCCTCGTACGAATACCAAGTCTTCATTGTCACACCAATTTCTTCACTTTCAAAGTCTTCAGAAAGTCTTCAGTCGAAGACATTCATTTTGAGGGGTCGACTTTCTCTGTAAATATCAAACTCCTCATAGACTTATAGACATGTGTACACTCACAAACACATTAGTTCCTTGACCTATAAGTCTTCAATACACCAAAATCACTAAGGGGCACTAGATGCACTTACACGCACGCGTTCGCGACGCCGAATTTTACTACCAGCTCGCCAAGTGGGTTTCCCGCTTAGAAGCCGAAGCTTCGGTGGACCACGCCGGCATGGAAAGGGCCAACGCGCGCGAGCAATGTGCCCTATCGCACCTCTGGCAAGTCCGAGGCGAGGTAGAGGACGCCGGTGCCGGCGTTTATCGTGTACCGCACATGGCGGCCGGCATCGTCTAGTTAGCTAAGAGTAAGTTAGTACTTGTACACTACTAGAGTATTAGTGGGAGTAGATAGTTAACTTGGCTATGATGGTTGCCAACATGGAAGTTCAGTACTCTATATCTGGATCAGACCTGTTAC
This sequence comes from Triticum aestivum, assembly GCF_018294505.1. Lineage (NCBI taxonomy): Eukaryota > Viridiplantae > Streptophyta > Magnoliopsida > Poales > Poaceae > Triticum > Triticum aestivum. Next base: position 166,803,368 of record NC_057811.1, on the reverse strand, counting down.
TTTGCTTTGAATGTTGAACTTTCCGTTTGAACGTATGGAATGGGCTGTTATTTTTTTAAATGGGTTGTATTTGTCCACCATGGGTTTAGAGGCTGACTTGTGGGCCTACCAGGTTGACGCATACACAATCAGGAGATGATTGTACATGGAGAGGATGACAGCAGGGACTCACCAAGGTCATGGCAGTACGCAAGCAAGTGCCTCCTTATTTCAAGCCAATAAAAAAATGGCTCCTCCTAATGGATTTCTGACATCTGGGTCCCATGCCATTGTCAACGTAGTCAATAAACGAGAGAATTGCACAACGAGCGGCTGACACCAGGGACCCAGCAGCTCGCCCAGTTATTTTTGTTTTGGGTTAATTTGATAAATGCCACTCCAAATCTGGTGATTCCGAGAAATGCCACTTCAATTTCCATATTTGAAAATTTCCATTTCATGCCATTTCCAGTGGCATTTTTCAAAGTTTGCAGAAATCGCAGTGGCGTTTTTCAAAGTTTGCAAAAATTGCAGTGGCATTTTTCAAAGTTTGGAAATTGCAGTGGCATTTTTATGAATCTCCATAATTGGAGTGGCATTTATCTAATTTGGTTTTTAGACGGAAGCAGGGTGTCAACTGGGCTGTGCGGGGCCCTCTGGCCTATCTAGACAGCCTTTTCTTTTATGTTTACCACATACCAGCCCAGTAGTTTTTTCTTTCTGTCTGAAAATGGCTAGCCCAGTTTTTTTGTGATTTGTCAAGTAAGTCGCTTTGTCAGGCCTGTTGGGCTGCAAATCTTTCAGGATGAGGAGAGCTTCATTCGGCTGGCCGAGAAAATGGCCTATAAGTAATGAGAAATGGGCTGTACATTTTTAAAACACATCAAACGGGCAATTAGTTTCATTTTTTTCATTTCGAGATTTTAAATTGTATTGATTTTCATGCGTGGACAATTTGTTGGATTTTATATTGATATACATTTATTTTTAAAATCAGTTTGAATGTGACTCGAAATTTCGGGATTAAAAACAGTTCAAACCGCACCTAAATATGGAAAATTTCGTATAATTTTTAACTGTGGCCACAATATGGGCTATAATGCACACAAAAAGAATATGGGCTCCAAAAAAACCTTAAGAATTAGCAAATGGGCTGTAAATTATTAGAAATAATGGCAGATGGGTTGTATGTTGTTTTCCACAGATTTGAGGCTTTCCTAAAAAAATGTTGACGCACAAGCAGTGACTATTGGATGTCCATCCAACGGCCGTCGTGCTTCTTCAATCTCTGCTCTTCCTGCTCCAGCCGCTCAAACAAGCGCCGGCGGGACTGCCTGCTCCCTCCTCCCGCGGTCGGCTATGCTGTCGCGCAGGCCTCACCGCCCCACCGTACTCCCATCGCTGGCCTAGCCATCCCTCTACTCACCCACACCTACTGTTATTCTCCGGCGACGGCAGACGAACCAGTAAACCCTCGTACTCCCTCCGCGTGGGAAACAACTGTCGAGTCTTCCGTGGCTCCGTGTCGTTCCCTTCCAAGGCCTCACCGTCATCCACTGCCCTGGTGCTCTCGGCGCGGCGTGGTCAACATGGTCAAAAAATGACATGCATCTGAAGTGGACTGTACGTGGAGAGGCTGACAGCTGGGTCCACGGCCGCACGCAAGGAAATGCCTCCATATTACGCACAAAATAATGATTCCTCCACCTGACAGCTGGGACCCACCAGAAGAGCCTCTGTATTTCGTGAAAAAACGTTCCCCCGCTGACAGGTCAGACCCACTAGCTATATCTTCGCATGCAAGGAAGTGCCTCCTTATTACGCACAAAAAAATGAATACTCCGCCTGCTAGCTGGGACCCACCATAGTGGGAGGCTGACTTGTAGGCCTACTAAGATGACGGGGACGGAGGGCTTTGTCAACTTAGTCAATATGAACGATTCTAGCTCCAGTGACCGTACGATGTCCATCCAACGGTCGTAGTGCCTCTTCAACCTCTGGTCTTCTTGCTCCAGTCGCCCAAACCATCGCCGGTCATGCCGCGTGCTCCTGCCTCCCATGGCCGGCTGTGATGCCGCGGAGGCCTCACCGCCCCCTACTACTCCCAGCACTGGCCAGGCCACCCACTCACCCACACCCCCTGTTATTCTGCGGCGACGGCAACCTCACACTAAAGCCGAACCAGTGAACCCTCGTACTCCTCTCCGCGTGGGCTTCCACTGCCGCGTCTTCCCCGGCTCCGCGTCGTCCCCTTCCTAGGCCTCGCCGTCGTCCACCGCCCTGGTGCTCTCGGCGGGGCGTGGTCAACGTGGTCAAGGAACGACTTCCATCGGAAGAGTACTGTACGTGGAAAGGCTGACAGCTGGGTCCACGGCCGCAGCAAGGAAGTGCCTCCTTATTACGCAGAAAATAATGATTCCTCCACCTGACAGCAGGGACCCACTGGACGGACCACCGTATTTCACGAAAAAAATGTTTCCCCCCTGACTGCAGGGACCCACCAGCTACATCTTCGCATGCAAGGAAGTGCGTCCATATTACGGGCAAAAAAATGATTCGCACCCTGACTATTGGGACCCACCAGCTACATCTTCGCACGCAAGGCAGTGCCTGACAGTCGGGACCCACCTGGTCGAAGCGTACGTAGCGTTGTCATTCTGGTCGCGAACGTGTACATACATACTGGTCGATCGGTCTGTCTGCAGGCTGCAGCGATGAACCGTGGCCGTGTAAGCAAGGGCACATGTCGTAGTAGAGGCACGCACGTGTCTTAGTAGAGGCGCGCACGTAGCATGTACACGTACGTACAGCCAGGGTGCAAGAAAGTAAATACGGCCACGTAGGTACATACGGGCGAGGTCTCGAACGCCTACTCACGCATACGTACGGCCAGGGCTCGTGTACATGGCTGGGTCGGAACAGAGAAACTGCGTCGTCGTCGTGTTCATCGGGAGCCAACTGGCTTGGACGGAACAATCGCTGGAAATGAGGCATGGCGTACCACAGAACAGAGGAAACGGCCTTATGTTCGACCGGCCACGGTCGAAACGGGATCCTGTTCATCGGGAGGGGTCTGGCGTACCGCAAAGTAGAGGAAACAGACTTCTCTTGGACCTCCTACGGTCGAAATGGGGTCCTGTTGATCGGGAGGGGTGTGGCGTACCGCAAAATGGAGGAAACAGACTTGTGTTGGAGCACTACGGTCGAAACGGGGGTCTTGTTCATCGGGAGGGGTGTGGCATACCGCAAAACGGGACTCCACGGGATACTGTTCATCTCCACCGTCGACCTCCTGCAGCCTCCACGGGCTCCTGTTCATCCACCGTCGACCTCCTCCAGCCTCCACCTACGACTGTTCATCCACGGGCTCCAGTTCATCCAGCCTCCACCGCTCCTCCACCGGCTACTGTACAACCAGCCCTCTCCACGGGGTCCTCACTACTTCAGGATGCTGCTAACGCGACAATATGATTAGAGACCCTTCGACGAAACTGTGTGCGATGCAATAATCGCAAACGGTGGTGTAAAAGAACCGTCAAAAAAGGTGCAAAACGTTTGCGATGGCAGAGCCATCAAACACGGTTCAGATTTTAGTTGCGTGTGCGATCTAGGGCATACGGTTCAGTCCAAGGAACTGTTTGCAATGAGGCAGAACAAAAGAAACGGGCAACTTGATGATGGCGTGTGCGATATAGAGCATACGGTTCACTCGGATGAACTGTTTGTGATTAGGCAACACAAAAGAAATGGTCAGCCAGATCAAGGTGTGTGTGATTGAGGGCATACGCTTCAGAAGGATTAACTGTTTGCGATTAGGCAACAGAACAGAAATGGGCCAGCCAGATCAAAGTGTCTGCGATTGATGGCACACACTTCACATGGATGAACTGTTTGGGATTAGCCACAACAAACTGAAACAGTTAGATAGATCAACGTGTGTGCGGTAGACGGGCACACACATTCTAATTAAAAGAAGCGTGCGCGATGGTAATAACAAGCGCGCACGGTTGTTGGAACAAGACGTGTGCTGACATTGCCTATTGCGGTGCACCCTATGGTGCAAACGCCACGTACGCGGCTGAGAAGGCGTACGTGCCCATGTTACGCCTTCCGGGAATAGTGCCGCACTTATAACCGTCAGTAAATTTTGAGCATGCGTCCTGTCACAATTTTTTTAGAAGAACAGGGAGGCCGCGTCCTGTCACATTCCAAATTGCAAACCTGTTCACACCGATCAAAACCTAAACGGTTTCCCACTTAGGAGCGTATTACTACTCGGTTATAAATACTACTAGTCCAAGATGACTGCACATTCCTCCTCAACTCCTCATCCAGAAAAAGTCAAAAACAAACAAGTCATTCATCATCGTTCCCTTGCGTCTGCCATGGCCAGTGTGAGTTCTGGGTCGAGAGATTGCCACCAGGGAGAGGCGAGCCTGGAAGCGGAAGCACGAGAGATGTCCCGCCTCGCCACGAAAGCAGCCAAAATGTCCCACCGCGCGGCCGTAGCAGCAGAGAGGTCCCGCCGCACCGCCGAAGCATCACGGAGGTCCCGCCGCACCGTCAATGCAGCAGACTGGTCTAACCGCGTCGCGGAAGCAGAAGAGATGTCCCGCCGCGCAGCGAATGCAGCAGAGATGTCCTCCCGCGCCGCGGCGGCCTGGGAAATGTCTCGCGGGCAGGCGAGGACTCTTACAAGCGCATGCGTGCGTTCCTCCTTAGGCAGATGGATCAGATCTCCAGGTGGGCGAGGTTGCAGGATGACCCGAAAGCCTTGTTTGAACATTCTACCAGCGTCATCCGGCAACTAAATGAGAGAAATGCGAAGCTCCAGGCCGAGCGCGACCTGCTGAGGGCGGAGATCGTCGGAAGTGCGGAGAAGCTGGAGCAGACCACTGCCTTGTTGAAGAGGACCGGCGTCATCGTCGAGAAACTTATGGACGAGAATGCCATGCTGCGCATCGAGCGCAGAAGGCTAGTGGAGGAATCCGTGGATGCTCTCAAGCAGCATCTTGAGGACAAGAAATAGCTCATCGCCGCTCGCCGCGGAGACTAGTTCCCACTGCCTGCAACAACGCATCAACAAAGTAGAGATAAGTGAGCCAGATCGTTGTTTTCCTTCTTCTTTTGCCCTTGTGTATTTCGGGCGTTGCCGCATGTGGCTTTTTTTAAATATGTTCCTAAATATGTAAGACAATTATTATCCACTGTCATCGTCCTTATATTCATCATGCTTGCTATAAGTCGCAGTCGATGCTATATAGGTCCGTCGGATCTTACAGCAAGATCCGTGCAAAAACTTTCTTTTCAGATTTTCATTTTTCTCTCTTAAATCTCAGTCCAGTGAGACATATAGCCACACCGTAGAATAGGTGCTCGGGCGCCATTAATGGGGACGTTGGGAGGGAGGTGCGCGGCGGTTAGCGGTCAAAGGGCTCTCCTCCCGATGAGCACGCGCAGGGGTCTGATCGCACGCCTCCCGTACTCAAATAGCTACCCCGCACGACGCATCCTAGCCAATAAAAAAAGGGGACGCGTGGCGGCACGTAATTGGTAAGTAGAACGCCCACGGTTTCAATAATACTAGTGTTTCCGATTTGTAACATGACAGCACTTGTTCCAAAGTGACTTTGTTGATTGTTAATGTGTGCGCCTTGGCAAATCGAACAAAAAAATTACCACAGCATGTTGGTGCCATGTCATGACACCATGCCAAGTTTCATGATTTTCAGGCGTGTTTTGGATTTACAGGAATTAAAAAACCAAGTTTCTCAATCTTTCCGGCCAAGCCACAATGCCCTGATGTTTGAATTTCATTCCCATCTCTTGCATAGGACCTAGAAATTCACCCAAGGACACACATGTGGTTTTTCAAACAACTTTGGTGCACTGGAGCTTGTGCTTGTAGTTCAAATTTGAATTATGCACATTAAATGCGCAGAAACTCAAATAATGTATAAAAAAGGCCAAACGAACCCGGAATAATTCCAAAATTTAGCACGATACTTCTATTTGGTCTAATCTGCTTGTGTAAAAAAATTAAGGCGGGAGAAGGCAGTGTACGTATGTCGTTTCGCACAAGGAGGTGGCACGTTCCCTCTCGGAACCACGAGCCTTCTTGACGGAAGCTCCGGTTTGCAAGAAGCTTACACCAAAGCTTGTCCCGATTCGGCCAAAAAAATTACCGCAGCATGTTGGCGCCATGTCATGACACCACGCCAAGTTTCATGATTTTCAGGCATATTTTGGATTTACAGGAATTAAAAAACCAAGTTTCTCAATCTTTCTGGCCGAGCCACGATGCCCAGATGTTTGAATTTCATTCCCATCTCTTGCATAGGACCTAGAAATTCACCCAAGGACACACATGTGGTTTTTCAAACAACTTTGGTGCACTGGAGCCTGTGCTTGTAGTTCAAATTTGAATTATGCACATTAAATGCCTTGAACTCAATTAATTCATAAAAATGCCAAACGAACCTGGAATAATTCCAAAATTTAGCACGATACTTCTATTTGGTCTAATCTGCCTGTGTAAAAAAATTAAGGCGGGAGAAGGCAGTATACGTATCTCGTTTCGCACACGGAGGTGACACATTCCCTCTCAGAACCACGAGCCTTTGTCGGTGAGAAACGACACCTATGTGATCACACGAATCTCTTCTACGGTTGGCGGGCGCGAGGTTGTGCAAAGAGTGGGTCTAGTAGCTAGCATAGCAAGATTTACCCAGGTTCGGGCCACGAGGATGCATAATACCCTAGTCCTGCTTTGGTCTATATTTGAGTGTTCTTGAGTTCTTGAACTAGCTACGGTGCGTGCGTGGTCCAAAAAGTCTGAATCCTTCCTCAGCACGCCTCGGGCCTCCTTTTATAGTCAAAAGGGGTCGCCATAGTGGCACACAGGAGGTGGAAAGGTATGTGCAGAGTACAAGCTTATCGCCTGTCATTACATGGCAGAACGCATTAAATGCGCTACTTAGGTGTCCACTAGATTTATCGGGGATGGTAACGAGGCCCGGCCCGTCCGTCGCCGCTCCGCCTTGCTCCAACACGCGTCTAGGCCAACAAGGCATGCAGCGCCATGTAGGCTGGCAGGCTGCTGAGCTGGTGTGGTGGCAGGGTCTTCACGAAGATCTGCATGCCACCACGCAGGTGCTTGACTAGTTGGATTAGGAGCCACGTACTGCCACGTGGGTACTTGCCTTGGTTGGTGGGTCGGTCGCTGAGCTGGGGCGGCAAGGCCTTGCCGCGGTCTTGCGCATATCCCCGGCAAGGGTCTTGCCGGGGCCTTGTGAGCACCCTCGGCAAGAGTCTTGCCGGGGCCTTGCGGGTGTCTTCGGCAAGGAGCCTTGCCGGGGCCTCGTGGGCATCCACGGCAAGGAGCCTCGTTGTAGTCTTGTCTTCTGGTTCTCATCTAGGCTTTGTAGGCTCTTTGTCTTCACAAAGATCTGCATGCCACCACGCAGGCGCTTCCCGAGCCTTGGTCCCAACGTTGTCGATGGTGTCGGAACTCTCAAGCTCAAGGGTGGCTGCTATGCTGGTGTTGGATGAGCTGCCCCGGCAAGATCCTTGCCAGGGAAAGCCCATCTTGTTTCTCCGTCTTCTAGGCCCCTGGTTGGAGTGCTGCTCTGGTAGTCTCGTGATTCGGCTTCCCTCCTCTGCCCTACTAAGTGTGGCCATAGGTGCGGCTCTAACTGCCCGTGCACTAGTAAAGGGGTATAAAAGAGAGCCCCTACTTTTGTACACCGACAGGAGCCCCCGGGCCTGGCCCACACATAAGCGCGACGCGTTGTTAGGCTAGGCCCAGAATGGTGCGTGGGCACACGGGGCCGAGTTTTACCGCAGTAACTTCTTCGCTGGTTGCGCTTCCCCACGACCTGCGTTGAATGCGTGACGTGGGGGTCGTGCATGGAGCGGTTGCTGCATGCGTGCATCACATTGTAGTTAATGGTAAAGAGGCGGTCCGCGCCTTCCCCATAAAAAGGGAAAACTGCAGGCGCGCTGCTCATTTACCCCCCGTGTCCTTTCAATCTTGGAACCATCGTTCCCCTCTTCTTCCTCCAGCGAAAAACCGAAGCTCTTGCCTCTGTTCACCGCCGCCGCGCCCCCATTGCTCTGCGCCCCCATTGCTCTCGATTCCTCACTCCTCCCCCAGCCGCCATGGCACCCAAAACCAGCAAGGGCATGGGAGTGGCCAAGGATGCCGGGGAGAAGGAGGCGCCGGAGAGCGAGGCGGTGCTTCAGACGCAGCACGCCTACTTCCCTTCGACGGTCGATGCAGTCCACCTCAGGGACTACTTCAGGCCCCTGTGGGGGAGGGAGACGACGGGGCATCCTGCCATGCACATCATCCCCGCTGACTTCGCCAAGGCCGGCCCAGATCGGTACCCTTTCTTCATCGACTACTTTTCTTGCGGGCTCTGCCCCCCTTTCTCTGATTTCTTCAATGACATTATGCACACCTACGGCTTCCACCTCCTCGACTTTACGCCGAACGCTGTGGCATGTATGGCCTTCTTCGCCCATCTTTGCGAGGGCTTTGCCGGAGTGCTCCCTAGCATGGCGCTTTTCCGCCACTATTTCTACGCTCACATCCAGCCAGGGGATGCCATTTCCGGCTGCATCACCTGGATCCCGAGGACCCAGGAGAAAGGCACGTACCCGGAGGGCGCCTAGAAGGAGAGGTGGGACGAGTGGCGGGGTCGGTGGCTTTGGACTAGGGAGAAGGATCCGTAGGAGTTCTGCCGAGTTCGTCAGAGTCTGTCGGTCCGCCGCAGGGATTAGAGCGACCTCGACGCCAACGACAAGAAGCTCATGATTGCTACCACCAGGATCCATCGCCTCACCATGGCCAGGCTCACCCTTGAGATGATTGGGGCCGATTTCATCCGCCGCCGAATCGCCCCACTGCACCACAAGGGGAGGCCGGCTTGGCTGTTCAGGAACGCAGCCGACATCATGAGGCTTCGCCCTGGTTTGAAGCACAACTTCACGGTGATGGGGCACGCCCACTTTTGTCAGAGGCTCTTTCAGCTCAACGTGGATGATGATGGCAAGGCTGAGAGGACTGGCAAGGCCGTGAAGGCCGGCAAGGCCGTCAAGGGGCCTCTGTTCGGGTTGCCGGCAGGAGTGGTCCAGCCGAGCAACAACTCTCGCCAGTCCGCCGTCATCGCTATGATGCCGGACTTCAACGCGCACGGCCTCGACCCGACCTGGGTTGAGCCGCCAGCAGAGAAGGTGCAGGAGTTCTTCGACAACTTGTCGGAGAATTATGTCTACGACGAGCCAGTGCTGCCAGGGCGGCGGAGGCGGCGCTTGCCCGGGAGGCCGTCAGCGCTGGCCACGTGGAGGACGAGGCCGACACGGCTGCAGAGCAGAAGGAACTCGCCGGATGGACGGAGTCTACTGGGGAGGCCAGCAGCGCCGGCACCGGGGCCCCTCTCATCGAAGATGTGGTCGAGGAGTCGACCGAGGAAGAGGCCGAGGCTGACGACCCTCTGGCCACGGGGAAAAGGCGCGTCCTGCGGCTGGCCAGCTCCGGCGAGCCGGTCCGGCCCGGCAGGATCACGCAGCGGCAACCGCCCCAGGAGCAGCTCATGCGCGAGACGAGGGCGATGAAGGCCACGGCAGCGAAGAAGGCGGCGAAGGCCGCGGTGGCGAAGAGGACGGTGTCAGGACCCCGATTCTAAGTCACACCGATCTAGCCTGTAACACATCATATCACTTTGCGGCCTCACGCACGGTATTCCCAAGGGTGTCGCCTTACCATGGCCCGGGACCGTTTGCGCCTCTTGGCTCACTTATATGATAGTGTCGCTAGCATCGATATGACAGAGAACCCGGGCCGACATGGCTAGTCGTGAACCCAAAGCGGCGCTAACTTACGGGGACAGGCATACATGGATCAACATCGAGCATGTCGGTCAACAGCGTGTGAATCCAGGCTGTAGTACTGGGCTAACAGGACTCGGGAACCCGGGCTGTAGCAGGCTAGGCAGGACTCCGGATGTCACCACGTGACATTTCCCCGAAGGGACAGACACAGGAATGAAGTGAAACACATGCCGGCCAGTCTATGTGTTCTAGAGCAGTAGTGCTGGGCTAGCAGGACTCTGGTAAACCGGGCTGTAGCGGACTACCAAGGCTCAGTGGAGACACCAGACTACATTTCCCCATAAGAGAGGCTGCCAAGGATAAACAACTAGATTGTCGGATCCCACACATACCAAGCATTTCAATCATACACACAATATGCTCGATATGTGTAAATACAACATGGCATCACAACAAAACTCTACAACTCAAGTACTTTATTTAAAGGCTCCGGAGAGCCATACATAACATGTTCATACAGGTAGGGGTCACATGACCCGACACTCAAGTCATACAAACATACAAGCACATGCGGAAGCAAACTTGTCTGAGTACAGACAACTAGAAAGAAAGAAGGCTTGACGAAGCTTGTCTATCTACAAAGGCCCCTCACAAGCTCAGGTCACCACCTGGGTGGCAAGTCACTCGTCAACGTCGAGATCTACATAGAACCCATCGGAGGGGGCGGTGTTCTCCTCTGCAACAATTATTAAAGCAACATGAGTACAAAGGTACTCAGCAAGTCTTACAACAGATCCTACTATACATGCACATTCTCAATAAGGGTAGTGGAGTTATTGCAGCAAGCCAGCTTTGACTCTTGGCTAAGCTATCCTACAAGACACCACTTGTAAAATAGTTTTCACACACGAGTCCACTAATCACCATCACAATACTCCACCGTGGATCCTCCCTCGTCATCCTACGAGAGGGCCATCCGCGGTACTCACACTTATCTTGAGTCTTTTAATAGTAACCATTAACTTGTCTATGAACTACATAAGCGACCAAGTAGTCCTTTACCACGGACGCGGCTATTCGAATAGTTTTATACCCTGCAGGGTTGTACTTCGTCACACATGTTTCCACCACTTAGCGTCTGCACACAACATGTGCTCGGCGGACTTCAAGCGAAAGCTGACGTGGGTGTAGACCACGACCTGACTAACCACACAAGTCTCTAGTCCAGGTTTATCGCCTATTCGGGTTCCATCCGCAAGGAAATCCGGCCGGGGTGTCCTCAACGGCCCCAAACGATGTGTGCAGGGTTCCTGAGACACCAAACAGGCGACTCGGTACACCGTGCCACGTGCCTACCGCATCAGAGCCCACCCTTAAGGTCAGCGCTGCGCACGGCCTACAGCAACTACAAACACGAGAAACTACTTGCAACTCCTGGACAGAGGGCGAGAGGGGTCAGTAAGTCGAGCGGGGTCATATTTCAGGGCCCAATGTGTGGTAGTAGCTGAATCTTAAATCACACATACAGATCTCAGTTCTTAAGGACGGCCTCAATGAAACAACCCACCATGTACTCCTACATGGCCTCTCATCGATACCTTTACCAAATCATATTCAACACCTCACTCTCATTACCGACACAACCATTCACTCTAGTTCATCACCCTGATGAGCCACACCTGACACAACTCTAAGCATAGCAGGCATAGCATGGTAGGTAACACAAACGTGGCTCAATAAACTCCTACACATGCTAGTGGGTTTCATCTAGTTACTGTGGCAATGACAGGTCATGCAGAGGATATGGGTTCAACTACCATAACACACAGCAGTTTGAAACATTGTTGTCTTAATGCAGTAAACGAGAGCAGAAGCGAGAAGATGGGTTTGTATCGAAATGATCAATGGGTTGCTTGCCTGATGGAGTGGTAGTAGGATACTGCCCTTCAGTCGCATATTCGTGGGTATCCTCGGAGGCAGAACCTACCTCGGAAGACACATCGAAACACAATCATCACATGGCAATATGCAATAATATGGTGCATGCTATGACATGGCAAAATGAGTGTGTTTTGGCTAATGCAACTTAGAACAGGTTGGTTTGAGCTCATTTGAATCAAAGATTCAAATGCAAACCCAAAATATGAACTCATATAAGTGCATTATCTTGTTTCATCTAAACAGCAAGTTTAAGGTGTTCTGACATGCATGAAACCAGTACAAATGGAAAGATTGGATTTTTGTGATCAATTTTCATATATAAATCTTTGCAGTTGGAGTTACAGATTAATTTCTATGAATTTTTGAAGTTTGTAGCATTTTCTGGAATTCCCTGTATAAGAATAAATCCAGTAAATGATTTATTGCATCAGCATTGCGTCATGGTGACGTCAGCAGTCAACGGGGACGGTCCAGGTCAAACCTGACCAATGGGTCCCACGTGTCGGTGTCATTAGGCTAACTAATTTTAGTTAGTCCTAATCCTAGGTTAATTAGTAGGGCGGGCCCCACCTGTCATAGACCCAGGGGGTCAAACTGGGGTCAACCCGGTCAAACTGGTTAACTCACCGGCGTTTAGCCGCCGACGAGGCCAAACGCGGCGGGGCAGTGCGGGTTTTGTCCTCCGACGACCAAATGGACGGAGGAGACCATCTACGGGTAGCTGGGAGTGAGCCGCGTCGAGTGGTGGTGGCGGTGGAGCTCGGGGTCGCCGGAAACGACGCCGGCGACGACCTTGGCGGACGTCGGAGCTCGGGTGAGCTCAGGCTCGTCGCTAGGGCGCACGGCGAGGTGCGTGGGGTTGTGCTATGGCATCCTGGGAGTGCGGTGAGGCTAACGGGCAGGGTGGCGAGGCCGTTGCGTGGCTGGAGTCACGTCGGCGATGAGCTCGGCGGCGGCGCATGCGGTTGAGCCTCATGCGGTCGCTACGGTGCTCGAGAGCAAGAACGGAGAAGATGGGGAGGTAGCTGAGCTCACGGCGGTCACGGCGGAGCAGACGGCAAGGTCGGGGACGAGCTGCTGCAGGGGTGACGGCGAAGGGGATCTCCGGCGGTGATCGATGAAGACGAAGTCGATGGAGGCGGTGCAGAGCGTGCGAGCGCTCGGGGCTCGGCTAAATTGGCGTAGCGGACGACGGCGAAGCTCGGGGACATGATGGGGCGGCGCGAGGACGACGGTGGCTGTGAGAACTACGGCGGCGCGGGCGTGGCGGCGTCGGCCATGGTGAGGAGAGGCGAGGGAGAGAGGCAGGGAGCGTGTGAGGTGTCCACGGGGTCGGGGCGCGGGTGAAGCAGGCGAGCAGGGAGGTGGCGTGGTGCGACGCGCGCGCGTGCGCTGTCTCCCTCCTCTGCCTACTGGCAGAGGTAGGTGATGACTGGCACGGGCCAGGTGGGCCGGCCCAGCCAGGTAAGTGGCCTGTGGCCTTTCTCTCCCTCTCTTTATTCTGTTTTTTTTCTAATTTTCAGTAGCTTCTAGGCTTTATTTAAAATACTAAAACATTTTCATAAATCCTGAAATTAATTGGGGGCTTTGTTTAGATTATTTCCAACAGCCCACACTTAACTTCAGAATTATTTGGGCATTTGAATTATTTTATAGCATTTAAATGCCCAAATGCAAATAGGTAATGATTTAATCCCGTGACCTTATGTGTCCTAGAAAAATGTGAACCAATTTTGGCAGAGGTTCTGGACCAAGACAAAAGTGATGGAAATTTTAGAAGGGCATTTCAGGTTCATTGAAAAAGATTTTAGTAAACCTTAGTTGTTTTCAGGGGGGGCTGGGGGTTCTGTCATCCCCATTTCCAAGTTTCTTATCAAAGTAAACATGATGCAACACTCTAATGCATGAACTAGCTAGGGTGTGACAACTCACTCCCACTCAAAAGAATCTCGTCCTGAGATTTAGGATCCTCCGGGAAGAAGGTGGGGTACTCAAGTCGAAGACAATCCTCCCTTTCCCAAGTAGCTTCTTTCTCGGAATGGTGTGGCCATTGAACCTTGAGAAACTTGATATTTTGGCGTCGAGTGGTACGCTCGGCTTGACCAAGGATGCGAACGGGATATTCCCGATATGTGAGATTATCTTGGAGATCAAGCGTTTTGTGGTCCACTCCACGGATAGGATCCGAGAAGCAACGCCTGAGTTGAGAAACGTGGAAGACATCATGAACTCTGGAAAGATGCGGAGGTAGTTCCAATTGGTGGGCAACTTCTCCTCGTTTGGCAAGAATGCGAAATGGTCCAATGTAACGAGGAGCCAATTTGCCTTTGATACCGAATCGATGGGTTCCCTTCAGAGGAGTAATCCGAAAGTAAGCCTTCTCGCCAACTTCATAAGTCATGAGCTTATGTTTGCGGTCATATTGGCTCTTTTGATGAGATTGGGCTGTTTTCAACTTCTCACGAATAAGGCGAACCTGCTCTTCTGCGTCCTAGATCATATTCGGGCCAAAGAGTTGTCTTTCCCCGGTTTCTGACCAGTTAAGAGGCGTTCGACACTTTCGTCCATAGAGAACTTCGAAAGGAGCTTTGCCCAAGCTAGCTTGATAACTATTGTTATAAGCGAATTCGGCGAATGGAAGGCATTTCTCCCAATCCATACCGAAAGAGATGACAGAAGCTCGGAGCATATCCTCCAGAATTTGATTGACTCGTTCTACTTGACCACTTGATTGGGGGTGGAAGGCGGTGCTAAAGGAGAGACGAGTTCCCATAGCATTTTGGAAACTTTCCCAAAATCGAGAGGTGAAGAGACTTCCACGGTCTGAGTTAATCTCCAATGGAACACCATGAAGAGACACTATTCGGGAGATGTACAAGTCATCTAGCTGGCTAGCGGTTATACTCTCACGAACAGGTAGGAAATGGGCTACTTTGGAAAGACGATCGACAACAACGAAGATAGCATTATTCCCTCTCTTGGTCCTGGGAAACCCAGTAATGAAATCCATACCGATTTTATCCCATTTCCATTGAGGAATAGCCAAAGGTTGAAGGGTGCCAGCAGGCCATTGATGCTTTGCTTTAACACGATGACAGACGTTGCAACTAGCAATGTATTGAGCAATTTCTCTCTTCATCCTAGTCCACCAAAACCTCTGGCGTAGGTCTTGATACATTTTAGCACATCCGGGATGAATGGTGAGAGGTGATTCATGAGCTTCTTTAAGGATCAATTGTCGTAGATGTTGTTTCTTGGGAACCACCAAACGGTTCTCAAAGAAGACAACACCTCGCTCATCCATGGAAACACATTTAGCAGCTCCACTAGCGATGTTTTTCTTAATTCGGGATATGCCCTTATCACGCTTCTGGGCAGCTATGATTTGATCCATAAAGGTAGGCTTCGCCACCAGGGTGGATAGGAATCCTCGAGGAACAATTTGAAGGTTAAGCTTACGAAATTCCTCATGGAGAAGTGGTCGACTTTGTTGTAACATTAAGTTGTTACAATAAGATTTACGACTTAGCGCATCAGCCATGACATTGGCTTTGCTTGGGGTGTAAGTTATTCCTAAGTCGTAATCTGTGATCAACTCAACCCAACGCCTTTGCCTGAGATTCAAATCCGGTTGGGTGAAGATGTATTTCAGACTTTGGTGATCGGTGTAAATCTCGTAACGATTACCAAGAAGGTAATGTTGCCATGTTTTGAGTGCATGGACTACAGCTGCAAGCTCTAGATCCTGTGTGGGATAGTTATCCTCATGTGGATGCAACTGTCGAGAATCGTAAGCAATCACATGACGATCTTGCATGAGTATGCAACCGCTCGCCGCCACACTCCGCGGCAAGGATGAGGAGGTCAAGAAGCTCATCGCGCAGCGGACCCAGGAGTTGGAGCAGGGGCACAGGGAGGTGCTCAATGCTGAAGCCCTGGTCCATGCCGGCAAGGTGAAGGAGCTGGAGGTGGAGCGGGATGGGCTGAAGAAACAGGTCCTGGAGCTGGCGAAGGACAAGGACATGCTCAACGGCGCTTTGGTGGAGGCGCAGGCCGCAGTCCTCAGCAAGGCCGAGCTACTCTCCAAGGCCAACGATTCCATCAATGATCTGAAGCTGAAACTGGATGGCTTGGAGGGGAAGCTCTCGGAGGCCAGGGTCCGTGAGGAGATCCTGAGCAAGGCCCTAGAGGACGAGAAGCAGCTGCGGAGCAATGACGCTGCCAACCATGAGGATTACATGAAGGGCGAAAACCTCTGGATCAGCCGCCTTGTCGGCGTTGTGGAGAGGCTCACCACGCAGCTAGCCGCCATGGGCATGCCGAAATTCAGGTATTCCCCTGAGGCGGGTGCGAGCCCCAATGCCAAGCTGACCCTGTTCTTCGAGGGCGTTCTTGAGGCCCTGGAGCAGCTCCGTTCCAACAGAGCGACCTCTCAGGCCAATGAGGCCCGGAAGCTTTGCCGGTCTGCCCTGACCAAGGTCCTCACCAAGGTGGCGTACTGGAACCCCAACATCGACTTTGACGCCGCACTGGAGAGCTTGCCGGAGGGTGTGGACCTCGCAGCGCTCGAGGAGCGTATCGAGCCCATCATCTGTTGGGGAACGTAGTAATTTCAAAAAAATTCCTACGCACACGCAAGATCATGGTGATGCATAGCAACGGGAGGGGAGAGTGTTGTCCACGTACCCTCGTAGACCGACAGCGGAAGCGTTATCACAACGCGGTTGATGTAGTCGTACGTCTTCACGATCCGACCGATCAAGTACCGAACGCACGGCACCTCCGAAGTTCTACACATGTTCAGCTCGATGACGTCCCTCGAACTCCGATCCAGCCGAGTGTTGAGGGAGAGTTTCGTCAGCACGACGGCGTGGTGACGATGATGATGTTCCACCGACGCAGGGCTTCGCCTAAGCTCCGCGATGGTATTATCGAGGTGTAATCTGGTGGAGGGGGGCACCGCACACGGCTAAAATATCGTATATCAAGTGTGTCTAGAGGTGCCCCCCTGCCCCCGTATATAAAGGAGCAAGGGGAAGAGGGCCGGCCAAGGGGAGGTGGCGCGCCCAAGGGGGGAGTCCTATTCCCACCGGGAGTAGGACTCCTCCCTTCCTTGTGGGAGTAGGAGAAGGGAAGGGGGAAGGAGAAAGAAGGAAGGGGGCGCTCCCCCCTCCCTAGTCCAATTCGGACTAGCCCATGGGGAGGGGTGCGGCCACCCTTTGAGGTCTTTCCCTCCTTTCCCGTATGGCCCATTAAGGCCCAATACGAATTCCCTTAACTCTCCGGTACTCCGAAAAATACCCGAATCACTCGGAACCTTTCCGAAGTCCGAATATAGTCGTCCAATATATCGATCTTTACGTCTCGTCCATTTCAAGACTCCTCGTCATGTCCCCGATCTCATCCGGGACTCCGAACTCCTTCGGTACATCAAAACTCAATAAAACTGTCATCGTAACGTTAAGCGTGCGGACCCTTTGGGTTCGAGAACAATGTAGACATGACCGAGACATCTCTCCGGTCAATAACCAACAGCGGGACCTGGATGCCCATATTGGCTCCTACATATTCTACGAAGATCTTTATCGGTCAGACCGCATAACAACATACGTTGTTCCCTTTGTCATCGGTATGTTACTTGCCCGAGATTCGATCGTCGGTATCTCGATACCTAGTTCAATCTCGTTACCGGCAAGTCTCTTTACTCGTTCCGTAATACATCATCCCGCAACTAACTCATTAGTCACAATGCTTGCAAGGCTTATAGTGATGTGCATTACCGAGTGGGCCCAGAGATACCTCTCCGACAATCGGGACAAATCCTAATCTCGAAATACGCCAACCCAACAAGTACCTTTGGAGACACCTGTAGAGCACCTTTATAATCACCCAGTTATGTTGTGAAGTTTGGTAGCACACAAAGTGTTACTCCGGTAAACGGGAGTTGCATAATCTCATAGTCATAGGAACATGTATAAGTTATGAAGAAAGCAATAGCAACATACTAAACGATCGGGTGCTAAGCTAACGTAATGGGTCATGTCAATCACGTCATTCTTCTAATGAGGTGATCCTGTTAATCAAATGACAACTCATGTCTATGGCTAGGAAACATAACCATCTTTGATTAACGGGCTAGTCAAGCAGAGGCATACTAGTGACACTTTGTTTGTCTATGTATTCACACATGTATTATGTTTCCGGTTAATACAATTCTAGCATGAATAATAAACATTTATCATGATATAAGGAAATATATAATACTTTATTATTGCCTCTAGGGCATATTTCCTTCATCATCAGCCGCGTCAACGGAGTTCGGAGGATAGAGGGCCAGCGCCGGGACTAGGCACCCCATTTCTCATCGCCGCTGCAGGTTCATGACCAAGACAATTTTTATCTTTAGTTAGAACCGCATTAACCATTGGTGTAATATAACTCTACAGTACTTTTGAAGTGATACATGTTATTTTCCCGTTTGATCTCTCTTTGTATGTCCACCCTACGTTTAATTGGATAGGCTTGCCGGCGCGTAAACCCAGGCTGTGGCGCCTTGAGGACGGATCCTCAATAGCCTGCCGGGTCTGCAGACAATGCCGCTCATTCGATCGCCTTCTTCCTTGGAGCGACGACCGCGACGAAGCTGCTACGCCAACTAGACCAGATTTTCACAACTGCGCCCCCTACCTGGCGCGCTAGAGATGTCGGTGGGAAACGGCACCTATGGGATCACAAGAATCCCTTCTACGGTTGGCGGGCGCGAGGTTGTGCAAAGAGCGTGTCTAGTAGCTAGCACAACAAGATTTACCCAGGTTCGGGCCGCGAGGATGCGTAATACCCTAGTCCCGCTTTCCTGTATATTTGAGTGTTCTTGAGTTCTTGAACTAGCTATGGTGCGTGCGTGGTCCAAAAAGTCTGAATCCTTCCCCAGTACGCCTCGGGCCTCCTTTTATAGTCAATAGGGGTCGCCACAGTGGCACAAAGGAGGTGGAAAGGTATGTGCAGAGTACAAGCTTATCGCCTGTCATTACATGACAAAACACATTAAATGCGCTACTTAGGTGTCCACTAGCTTTATCGGGGACGGTAACGAGGCCCGTCCCGTCCGTCGCCGCTCCGCCTTGCTCCGACACGCATCCAGGCCAACAAGGCATGCAGCGCCATGTAGGCTGGCAGGCTGCTGAGCTGGCGTGGTTGTAGGGTGTTCACGAAGATCTGCATGCCACCACGTAGGTGCTTGACTAGTTGGATTAGGAGCCATGTACTGCCACGTGGGTACTTGCCTTGGTTGGTGGGTCGGCCGCTGAGCTACGGCGGCAAGGCCTTGCCGTGGTCTTGCGCATATCCCCGGCAAGGGTCTTGCCGGGGCCTTGTGAGCGCCCTCGGCAAGATTCTTGCCGGGGCCTTGCGGGTGTCTTCGGCAAGGAGCCTTGCCGGGGCCTCGTGGGCATCCACGGCAAGGAGCCTCGTTGTAGTCTTGTCTTCTGGTTCTCATCTAGGCTTTGTAGGCTCTTTGTCTCCACGAAGATCTGCATGCCACCACGCAGGCGCTTCCCGAGCCTTGGTCCCAACGTTGTCGATGGTGTCGGAACTCTCAGGCTCAAGGGTGGCTGCTATGCTGGCGTTGGAGTGCTGCTCTGGTAGTCTCGTGCTTCGGCTTCCCCCTCTGCCCTGGTAAGTGTGGCCATAGGTAAGGCTCTGACTGCCCGTGCACAAGTAAAGGGGTATAAAAGAGAGCCCCTACTTTTGTACACCAACAGCCTTCTTGAGGGAAACTCCGGTTTGCAAGAAGCTTACACCAAAACTTGTCCCAATTCGGCCAAAAAATTTACCGCAGCATGTTGGTGCCATGTCATGACACCATGCCAAGTTTCATGATTTTCAGGCATGTTTTGGATTTACAGGAATTAAAACCAAGTTTCTCAATCTTTCCGGCCGAGCCACGACGCCCAGATGTTTGAATTTCAATCTCATTTCTTCCATGGGACATATAAATTCACCCAAATACACACATGTGATTTTTAACCAACTTTGGTGCACTGGAGCATGTGCTTGTAGTTTAAATTTGAATTATGCACATTAAATGCGCAGAAACTCAATTAATGTATAAAAAAGGCCAAACGAACCCGAAATAATTCCAAAATTTAGCACGATACTTCTATTTGGTCTAATCTGCCTATGTAAAAAAATTAAGGCGGGAGAAGGCAGTGTAAGTATGTCGTTTCGCACACGGAGGTGGCACGTTCCCTCTCGGAACCACGAGCCTTCTTGAGGGAAGCTCCGGTTTGCAAGAAGCTTACACCAAAGCTTGTCCCAATTCGGCCAAAAAAATTACCGGAGCATGTTGGTGCCATGTCATGACACCATGCCAAGTTTCATGATTTTCAGGCGTGTTTTGGATTTACACGAAGCAAAAAAACCAAGTTTCTCAATCATTCCGGCCGAGCCACGACGCCCAGATGTTTGAATTTCACTCCCATCTCTTGCATCGGACCTAGAAATTCATCCAAGGACACACACTGATTTTTCAAACAACTTTGGTGCACTGGAGCCTATGCTTGTAGTTCAAATTTGAATTATGCACATTAAATCCACAGAAACTCAATTAATGTATAAAAAAGTCCAAACGAACCAGGAATAATTCCAAAATTTAGCACGATACTTCTATTTGGTCTAATTTGCCTGTGTAAAAAAATTAAGGCGGGAGAAGGCAGTATACGTATCTCGTTTCGCACACGGAGGTGACACGTTCCCTCTCGGAACCACAAGCCTTCTTGAGGGAAGCTCCGGTTTGCAAGAATCTTACACCAAAGCTTGTCCCAATTCGGCCAAACAAAATTACCGAAGCATGTTGGTGCCATGCCATGACACCATGCCAAGTTTCATGATTTTCAGGCGTGTTTTGGATTTACAAGAATTAAAAAGCCAAGTTTCTCAATCTTTCCGGGCGAGCCACAACGCCCAGATGTTTGAATTTCATTCCCATCTGTTGCATGTGACATATAAATTCACCCAAGGACACACATGTGATTTTTCAAACAACTTTGGTGCACTGGAGCATGTGCTTGTAGTTCAAATTTGCGTTATGCACATTAAATGCCCAAAACTCAATTAATGCATAAAAATGCCAAACGAACCCGGAATGATTCCAAAATTTAGCATGATACTTCTATTTAGTCTAATCTGCCTATGTAAAAAAATTAAGGCGGGAGAAGGCAGTATACGTATCTCGTTTCGCACACAGAGGTGACACGTTCCCTCTCGGAACCACGAGCCTTCTTCAGGGAAGCTCCGGTTTGCAAGAAGCTTACACCAAAGCTTGTCCCAATTCGGCCAAAAAAATTACCGCAGCATGTTGGTGCCATGGCATGACACCATGCCAAGGTTCGTGATTTTCAGGCGTGTTTTGGATTACTGGAATTAAAACTAAGTGTCTCAATCTTTCCGGCCGAGCCACGACGCCCAGATGTTTGAATTTCATTCCCATTTCTTGCATGGGACCTATAAATTCACCGAAAGACACACATGTGATTTTTCAACCAACTTGGGTGCACTGGAGCATGTGCTTGTAGTTCAAATTTGAATTATGCACATTAAATGCCCAGAAACTCATTTAATGTATAAAAAAGGCCAAACGAACCTGGAATAATTCTACAATTTAGCATGATACTTCTATTTGGTCTAATCTGCCAGTGTAAAAAAATTAAGGCGGGAGAAGGCAGTGTACGTATGTCGTTTCGCACACGGAGGTGACACGGTCCCTCTTGGAACCAAGAGCCTTCTTGAGGGAAGCTCTGGTTTGCAAGAATCTTACACCAAAGCTTGTCCCAATTCAGCCAAAAAAATTACTCAAACATGTTGGTGCCATGTCATGACACCATGCCAAGTTTCATGATTTTCAGCCATGTTTTGGATTTACTAGAATTAAAAAACCAAGTTTCTCAATCATTCCGGCCAAGCCACGACGCCCAGATATTTGAATTTCATTCCCATTTCTTTCATGGGACCTATAAATTCACCCAAAGACACACATGTGATTTTTCAACAAACTTTGGTGCATTGGAGCATGTGCTTGTAGTTCAAATTTGAATTATGCACATTAGATTCCCACAAACTCAATTAATGCACAAAAATGTCAAACGAACCTGGAATAATTCCAAATTTAAACACGACACTCATGTACTAGTTGCATGTTCACTGTACGTAAATGTTCTAGCAATTCAAACACCATCCTTTCCCTCTGTAACACCATTTTGCCTTTCAAAACATAATGAAAAAATCAGGTATACCACAAACAGTTTACTAGAAAGAATCATGTGGGATGCGATATAAAATATCTTGGCGCACCGTCTTGTCTGGCTTACGCAGGAAGCTTCGTCGTCTACAGTCCACCGCCCCCGCTTGAACCACACTTGCGCGTTAGTTTCTCACGGCACCGAGCTAATTTTTTTTGGCCACCACAGAAATATCTATCTCCCCGCCCCTCCCTCCTACCAAAAGCCACATTTCCACTGTTCCTCCTTGCTTTCCAAGTTGAAACCTTCATTGCTGCTTACTGGCAGCTCAGCCTCCTCGCTGGTGACCCTTCTTCTTGCAGCGCCGCCTCCTCTCCGGTTACCCTTCTTCTTGCAGCGCCGCATCCTCGTCGGCGACCCTTCTTCTTGCAGCGCCGCCTCCTCACCGGCGACCCTTCTTCTTGCTGCGCGGCCTCCTCACCGCCGACCCTTCTTCTTGCTGCACGGCCTCGTCGATATGGTCAGGTAATCCACACCCCACCCACACCATCCTCCTCCTTTCGCGTCCCACATGCCCCGACCGACGAAGCGACACCTTCCACCGAAATCACTGCCCCCCTCCTCCAATTAAGCGCCGCTTGCAGCCATTTTGCATGCAGTATAACGTGGAGCTCAGTAGCATGCGGTCGCACGAACGAGGTCGCTATGGCTGCCATGCGTGTCGACCGCCAGATCTTGGAGGAGCACCTCGTCTTCGAGGCCACCATCGACACCGCCACACGGTTGTCTACTTTAAAATACAGTTCGTGATGTTTTCTCGAGGCCACTGCCAGTGCCTTCTAGTGATTTGTCCTCTGTAATGTTAATATGCAATCTGATGTTCAGTTAACAGTTTGGTCCTCTGAAATGTAATGTTTAGTTAACACTTTGGTCCAACAATTGCTACATTTCGTAGTACTGTTCTCAAGCATTCTTTGTTTTGTTAACTGTCTTATCTTCTAGTACATGTTTCTATTCCGCAATGTCGTGCTCAGTTAACTATTTTGGTTCATTTGGTCTGCTTTCCATTTAACTGTTTGGTTCAGTTCTACAATTTGATTTTCATTCGCTGTGGGTACAACTTTGTATTGTTATGCATGTGACAGCAATCGAATTTGGCTGTACTCAATACATATTCTACTGATAGTATGGCAACTCTCAGTTAACCTGATCAAGATCTTCCTTATGTGTGTTGCAGGGAAACAATGGGAGACGCTGCGGTTTACCATCGAGGTTTGTTCAAGCAGGGTCCTTTGGCTAATAGCACATTATTGTGCAGTTGCAGGAATCATTCTAATATTTAGGTTTCTTACAATTTGGTCTTGCACATGTAGGTCCTGTTATCAGAGGCTTTGACCCACTTTTCAACCCATTTTGCATATGGGGAAATGAGATGTCCATGAATATCAGTCAAGTCAAGAAACTCAGAAAGACTGTTAGGATGAAGAAACTTGCGATGAATAATAGCAAGATCTTTGTTTGCACAATGAAGAAGACATCAGTCAACTATAGGATGGTACCAACTCTTTTACCTTGTTTTTACCCCTTGCGCCATTTCAAAATTTACAACAGCGATTTATGCATAGCTTTGTTTTCAGTACTTTTCAAAGCAGTTCATCGATGATTACCTCTCAAACTACCTGCATGGTCAAGAGGCGAGGAAGGTATTCATTCAACACCCATGGTACAATATTGAAGGATTGCTGAAGAGGACGAAGGTTGGGCGGGCAATTATCCATAGCCACTGGCCTAAAGTTGCAAGGACATTCAACATCACTGAAGGCTCAATATTTGCCTTCCGCTTCTGCAGTTTCCCAGATGAGATTCATCTGTCTATTTACCGTGTATGATGCTACTTTCCAAAGGTTTTTGATGCTACTTGTGAAACTTGGTGCTGTTGTGTAATGGCGTAACTGAGTGCCAAAGCTATCTGATGTAATTCGATTATGAAATCCTGGTTGCTTTTATATGGATATGAAATATCTGGTGTGTTTTATAAGAAATATCAGTTTGATTAGTACATGGATTATCAATAATAGGCTAATTACCCAGCTTATTGGGATTTTCTATTGCAAACGGTTACTCAGACAGCATCGTGGGCGATGAACTCAAACAACCCACACGATTTCTAGAAAGTAGGCGTGTTCGATCAACTAACGATCACACACGGCTTCCGGCAGCGAACTGTTTGCGTTAGGCCACCTTGCACAAACGTTTCCACACAAAGAACTGTGTGTGATATACATACGTACGGAAATGTTTTTCTAGGATTCAACGTGTGGGATGTGCATACCTACGGAAATGGTTTTCTGGGATTCACCGCGTGGGATGTACATACCTACGGAAATGATTTTCTGGGATTCACCATGTGGGATGTACATACCTACGGAAATGATTTTCTCGGATTACCGTGTGGGATGTACATACCTACGGAAATGATTGGGTTTCGATGCCTCGCCCGATCGCACACGGCCCCAGCCTGGGTCCCAGGAGGGCCTATCCCCGATGATTTATGGGTCGTGTGGGAAGGACCCCCCTATCGCGCACACTCACTTGGCGACGGTTCCAAATGTCGTCGCGGAAAGGGGTTAAAAACCGTTTGTTTAGCACGTCGCTGTACCAGTGCCTGTTCAACCACCCCTCCACGGGCTACTGTTCATCCAGCCCTCCACCGACTATTGTTCAACCAGCCCTCCACGGGGTCGTCCTGTTCATCCAGCCCTCCACGGGGTCCTGTTCATCCACCCCCAACCGGCTCGATCGATCGCTGTCGGAGTAAATGACCACGGGTAGCCTAACCGACTCCCCCTGGCTCTTTGAAAATTATTGGACCGTTCAGGCCTTCAAGCATACAAAGCATAGGGCCGCCTTCCCCCGGCCGGCTACCCCCAGGGCCGACTCCTAGAAGGCGACACAGCCCCCGAAACCTCCTCCAAGAAAGATACGAGATGGCCGACTCCGGGAAGCCGGCCCCAAGAAGACCGACTCCCAGAAGCCGGCCACGAAGAAAGCCGGCTCCCGGAAGCCGGCCAAGATTGCACCCACCAAGCCTGAACCCTCATAGCGGCGGTACGATGGGGTGTGGCCACAGTACAACCCACTACCCCCGATTCCCGGAGCAGACGTGGCCACAGGGCGCCGTACGGGCCGGCCATCCCCCGTCCGGTGCGGCACTGTAGCCATGTTGGCCTCGATATCACCCACGACAGGTGCCAGAACGGCCCGCGGGCGGCGGGCCCCTTTGCCAGAGAGACATCTGAAGACGGCCCGGCCTCCTCTAGTCGGCCAGGGATGTGGCCGGCTCCCAATAGCCGGCTACCTCCCTCCCTCGAAGCATGCGCCCCATTAAGGAGACAAGACGAGGTAAGGCTACAGTGAGAGCTCGCAAGGCGGCGACACTGTAGCCACGCTTACCTCGACAAAGCCCTCGTCATCAGAGGCGAGGCAACAGTAACCAGCCGCCGACAAAGCCCCCATGCGGTGGGGCCGGCGTGCCGGCCAAGAAGCCGGCAGCCGGCGGGACCCACCAGTCGGCGGGCCCCAATGACCGGCGGAGAAGCCGGCGAGCATAGACACTGACGGCTGGGACCCGCGCCCAGCCGGATTACCATTGTACCCCTGGGGTGTAGGCCTATATAAACCCCCCGGGACACCCATGCAAAGGGTTGATCTCATAGAGTTACACACACCACCTAGAGAGAAAGGGAGAGCTAGCCTTGCCCTTCTTCTTCCTCTAGCCAGACAGCTCGAGGAGCACTTGTAGCCACTTGTATTGATCTAGTGATCATGCGGAGACCCCGCAGAGCAGGACTAGGGGTGTTATCTCCACGAAGAGCCCCGAACCTGGGTAAGATTCGCCGGCGTGCATGTCTTCGCCTCATCCCATTTCCAGGCACCGGCGACGTCTTACTGGCTCCCACAATGATAAGCCACCCGTTGGCATATGTCGCACCTACCACCCGAGATTTGGCGCCCACCGTGGGGCCAGGTGCACCGTCGTCCGGAGACCTGTTCTGGACGGGAACCCTTTTTCTCCCCCGCGAGCGCAGCCAGCCTGCTGCACCCGATGGCGCTTGCCCCGACGCGCTGCAAGGCGTTGACGACACATGCGCAGCGAGCTGCCTCGCCGATCTTCTTGGCGGGACTCGCATCTCCGACGAGCCCGCATCCGACGCGGGCACGGACTACCCCGAGAGTCGCCTCGTCAGCCTCCTCGACCAACTTCACGTCTCCAGCGAGCTTGCTGTAGACTTGGAGTCGGTCGGCTCCACCGACCCGATGCTTGTCGACTCCGACACGGCATCGCTCGACGCCTACCCCTCCGACGTGGTAGTCTTCAACGACCCTCTCCCTCGAGCTGACAGCGGCAGCAGCGCTGTCACTGAGGTGCTGGTCATCAGCCACGTCGCCGACTCGGGCGAGAACGCCCACGACGCCCTACAAGCGGCGATGCATGACTTGTCCGTCCCCATCCCGGCCGACGCCGACGCCGAGACCCTGGAGGCACGCCGCCATGCCCTCATCGCGGAGGGTCAGAAGATAGCCTCCATGAGACGCCTCACCGAGGCTCACCAGCGCGAAGTCGACCGCGCCGCCTTCGGTACGCCGCCTCATGGCGGGCCGAGCCGAGCCGGCCTCGTCCAGAAGCGCGGCGCGGCCATCGCCAGCATGCTGGGGGCAGACCGCCCCGTCTACGCCACACCGCTCGAGAATCTGCGAGCCGCACAGGCGGCCGCTGAAGAGCTAAATGGGCGGGGGCTGATGAGCTCCCCTACATGACAAGGCGCATCCAGCAGCTGATCGACGCGGCCGCGGAACGGCATGAAGCCGGCGCCCGCGCTGGAAGTCCTCCCCCACGCCGAGAGCATGCCGCGACATCCCGGTCGCCGACTGCGAGCGGCGCCCTTGCAAGGAAAGACAAGGAGCCGGCTGCTAGCCGCAGCCGGACTCGGATCACCATCGAGCGCGACGCGGAAGGCCGCCCTCGAGCAGTGGAGCGCCAAGGAAATCCGCCTCCTCCCCCGCCTCGAGGGGAGAGATATCCCACCCCGCCGCCTGTCACGCATCCGACTCTTGGTGGCCGACTAGGCCACCGCGAAGGAGTCGGCGAGAACGACGCCCGCCACCGGATCGACCGCCTAGCTCGATCCCTGGCGCTAGAAGAAGAAGACGATGTTGGCCCGCCATGCTTCGGCCCCCGCATCCGCGACGAGCCCTTCCCCAAAGGGTTCTCGCTCCCCAAAGACACGCCCAAGTACAACAGCTCTGTGAAGCCGGAAGATTGGCTCATCGACTACTCTACCGCTGTCAGCATAGCGAACGGCAACAGGCGCGTAGCCGTGAAGTACGTCCCTCTCATGCTGCAAGGCACGGCACGCACCTGGCTCAACAGCCTCAAGCCCTACAGCGTCAACAGCTGGCTGGACTTCACGGAAGTCTTCGTCCGCAACTTCACCAGCACGTACAAGCGGCCTCCCAAGCCCCGCCAGCTCTCCCTATGCGTCCAAGGGCCCAACGAGTCGACCCGCGACTACCTCACGCGGTGGGCCGAGCTCCGCAACTCCTGCGAGGGGGTGCACGAGGTTCAAGCCATCGAATACTTCACCGCCGGGTGCCGAGAGGGCACCCTCCTCAAGCACCGACTCCTCTGCGACGAGCCGGCTACCCTCGACGAGCTGCTGGTCATTGCAGACAAGTACGCCACAGCCGACTCCTCGATGAAGACCGAGCTCCGAGTGGACGCCTCTGGGAAGGTGCTCGCTCCGGCTCCTAAGACACCGGCTGGCGACTCTAATTAGCGCCCCTACCAAAACGACCACAAGCGCAAGGCCCCAATGCCGCCTTCCACCAGTCGGCAGGTGGCCACAGTCGAAGATGAGCAGCCCGAAGAGCGGCCAGCTCCCAAGAAGAAGGGCGGCAGGCCGGCTTGGCAGCCGGCCTTCTCCTACGAGCAGACTCTCGATGCCCCCTGCAAGTTCCACAGCGGTGCGAAGCCGTCCAACCACACGACCCGAAAGTGCCAATGGCTCACACGGATCTCCAAGGGCGAGGGGCTGGTGCCGCCTCCCAGCCCGCCGCCTCCAGCCCCCCAGCAGCCGGCTGCTCGACCAGTAGTCGGAGCCGTTCAAGATGAGTTCCCTGAAGAGCACGCCGCCTACGTCGTCTTCACGAGCCAGGTTGAAGACAAGCGCAGCCGGCGTCGACAGCACCAAGAGGTCAATGCAGTCGCCTCCAGCAACCCCGAGTTCATGCATTGGTCCGAGAGGCCTATCAACTGGAGCCGGGCCGATCACCCAGAGGTGATGCCGTCCCCTGGCTCCTACGCATTGGTATTGCATGTCACCCTCGCAACGGAGAGGCAAGCTGCCCGATTCTCCCGCGTTCTAATTGATGGCGGAAGCAGTATCAACATACTGTACCGCGATACCATGGAGAAGTTGAACCTCAAGGCCAAGCCGGACCGTGTTCCATGGCATCGTACCCGGCCTGTCCTGTTCCCCGATCAGCAAGATCAAGATGGATGTTCTCTTCGGAGACAAGGATCACTTTCACCGAGAAGCAATCTGGTTCAAGGTAGTGGATCTGGAAAGCCCTTACCACGCCTTGCTTGGCCGACCTGCTCTGTCCAAGTTCATGGTTGTGCCCCACTACGCCTACCTGAAGATGAAGATGCCGAGCTCGAAGGGGATCATCACTGTAGCCGGCGACTACAAGAAGTCCATCAAGTGCACTGCAGCCAGCAGCCGGCTGGCCGAGTCCCTCGTAGTGGCAGAAGAGAAGAAGCTGCTGGAGCGAGTTGTGGCCATGGCTTTATCCCCCAACCCCAAGGATTATGATGCGCGGGGCTCCTTCCAGCCGGCCAAGGAGACGAAGAAGATACCTCTGGACCCGGAGAACCCGGAAAGGTTTGCAGTCATTGGTGCAAACCTGGACAGTAAATAGGAAGGCGAGCTCGTCGACTTCCTCCGTGAGAATCGAGACATCTTTGCATGGTCCCCAAAGGACATGCCGGGTGTTCCGAAGGATTTCGCCGAGCACAAGTTACACGTCCGAGCCGGCGCAAAGCCGGTCAAGCAGCCTCTCCGCCGACTGTCAGAAGAGAAGAGAAGAATCGTAGGAGAAGAGATAGCCCGGCTCCTTGCCGCCGGCTTTATAATGGAAGTGTTTTTCCCAGAGTGGCTTGCCAACCCAGTCTTGGTGTTGAAGAAGAACAACAAATGGCGTATGTGTATAGACTACACTAGCCTCAACAAGGCCTGCCCCAAAGATCCGTTTGCTTTGCCACGGATTGATCAAGTGATAGACTCCACAGCCGGATGCGAGCTGTTGAGTTTTTTGGATGCTTACTCAGGATACCACCAGATTAAGTTGGACCCAGCAGACCGCCTGAAGACCGCCTTCATCACACCATTCGGAGCTTTCTGTTACCTGACTATGACATTCGGCTTGAGGAATGCCGGTGCCACTTTTCAGCGTTGCATGCAGAAATGCCTCCTCAAGCAACTCGGCAGAAATGCCCACGTCTACGTAGACGATATTGTGGTGAAGACGGAGAAGCGCGGCACCCTGCTGGAAGACCTCAAAGAAACATTTGCCAACTTGCGCCGATTCCAGATCAAGCTCAACCCTGAGAAATGCGTGTTCGGAGTACCAGCCGGCCAGCTTCTAGGCTTTCTGGTCTCCGAACGCGGCATTGAGTGCAACCCTGTGAAGATCAAGGCCATTGAGAGAATGGAGATTCCCACCAAGTTGCGAGACGTTCAGAAGTTCACCGGGTGCCTGGCCTCCCTAAACCGCTTTATCAGCCGGCTAGGAGAGAAGGCTCTCCCCCTGTACCGACTCATGAAGAAATCCACTCATTTCGAGTGGAATGACCAAGCAGACCAAGCCTTCCATGAGTTGAAGAAGATGCTGACCACTCCACCTGTCCTGGCAGCGCCGACTGAGAAGGAGCCCATGCTCCTATACATTGCCGCAACTAGCCGAGTGGTCAGTACAGTCATCGTGGTCCAGAGCCCAGAAGAAGGCCGAGCCCAGATAGTCCAGAGGCCGGTATATTATCTAAGCGAAGTACTATCCAGCTCAAAGCAAAACTACCCACACTACCAGAAGATGTGCTATGGAGTGTACTTCGCCGCCAAGAAGCTGAAGCCCTACTTTCAAGAGCATCCCATCACGGTCGTATGCACCGCCCCGCTTGCCGAGATCATAGGCAGCCGGGATGCATCCGGCCGGGTGGCTAAATGGGCCATTGCGCTGGCACCTTACACAATCTTCTATCAGCCCCGCACCGCCATCAAGTCCCAAGCATTGGCCGACTTCCTCGTCGACTGGGCCGAGACCCAGTACCTACCGCCGGCTCCCGACTCTACTCATTGGCGGATGCACTTCGACGGGTCCAAGATGCGCACCGGCTTGGGAGCCGGCATCGTCCTCACCTCTCCCAAAGGCGACAAGCTCAGATACACGCTGCAAATCCACTTCGCCGCCTCCAACAACGTGGCCGAGTACGAGGCGCTCATACACGGGCTCCGGCTAGCCAAAGAGCTCGGCATACGCCGGATCCTGTGTTATGGCGACTCAGACTTGGTGATCCAGCAGTCATCTGGCGACTGGGACGCCAAGGATGCAAACATGGCGAGCTATCGATTCCTCGTCCAGCAGATCAGTGGGTACTTCGAAGGGTGCGAGTTCCTTCACGTGCCACGGGCCGACAACGACCAAGCAGATGCCCTGGCACGGATCGGCTCCACCCGACAGGCTATACCAACCGGTGTCTCTCTCCAGCGCCTCCTCAAACCATCCATCAAGCCGTCTCCAGAGTCGGACTCTATCTTCGTACCGCCTGCCCCCGATGCAGCCGGATCCGACTGGAGGAACCCAGCAGGCGGCTCGGGGACTTCGACAAGCGGCCCGGGGACTGCCGTAGTCGCACCCGGCTCGGGGACTTCAGAACCCGGCCCGGGGACTGCAGCAGTCGGCCCGGGGACTGCAGCGACACAAGAAGCGGTGGCCGACTCCAACTCCCCACCACCCAACCCGCCCACCCGAGTCACAGTGGCCGTACTGAACAGTAGAAGAAGTCACAGCTCCATCATGGGCCCAGCCCATCCTCAACTTCCTAGTCAACAGAGAGCTGCCGACTGATGAGACCTCGGCAAGGACTAGTGCAACGCCGAGCCGGAGCATATGCAATAATAAACAGAGAACTTGTCAAGCGCAGCGTCACTGGAGTCTTCCAGCGCTGCGTCGAGCTAGAGAAAGGTGTGGCAATCCTCAAGGATATCCACCAAGGCGAATGCGGCCACCACGCAGCCTCAAGATCACTTGTGGCCAAAGCTTTCCGCCATGGTTTCTTTTGGCCGACTGCTTTGGAAGATGCCAAAGAGATAGTCAAAAGCTGCAAAGGATGCCAAGTCTTCAGTTCCAAGCAACACCTGCCGACTTCTGCACTCAAGACCATCCCCCTCACCTGGCCCTTTGCCGTCTGGGGGCTGGACATGGTGGGCCCATTCAAGACAGCCCACGGCGGCTTGACACATCTGCTTGTCGCCGTGGACAAATTTACCAAGTGGATCGAAGCGAAGCCGATCAAGAAGCTGAACGGGCCGACCGCCGTGACGTTCATTGTCGACATCACTACTCGGTACGGCGTGCCGCACAACATCATCACCGACAACGGCACAAACTTTGCCAAAGGAGCACTGGCATGTTTCTACGTGACGCAGGGTATCCGACTGGACTTAGCGTCCATTGCCCACCCGCAGTCAAACGGCCAGGTCGAGCGAGCAAATGGACTCATCCTCCCCGGCATCAAGCCCCGACTAGTCGTACCACTGGAGCGATCGGCCGGCTGCTGGCTCGATGAGCTGCCGGCTGTCCTCTGGAGTCTGCGTACTACCCCAAACAAGTCAACCGGCTTCACTCCGTTCTTCCTTGTTGTCACGACCGGTTTTTCAATAAAATAATTATTGAGAGACCAATCCCTTTAACGGACCAGTAAGGAAGAATTCCTTCTCATTGGTAGACAATATCTTGGTCACAGAAGAAAAATACCAGGAGTACTGAATACAATACAAGGTTGAGCGGAGACTGCTCAACAATTATTTCATGCACGCCGATAAAACAAGACGGCAGATAGGGTGGCAAACTACTAACTCACGATAAAAACGGTGGTGGAAATATCACCGCGAAGCGAGTGATATGACTCCTGAAGACTACAACTCTTCGAGCGTCGGAGTGAAGCTCGAGGAGACTTAGTGCGGGTGGCGGAAGCGTATATAAAACAAGTGACCAATATCCGGGATTGCACAGGACTGACTGGGACTCCTCTAGGCGTCGGACGCGCTATCAAACTCTTCATCCAAGAGGTCGCCTTCGTCAACATCTGGCCAAATCAACAAGCCAGGTGAGTACTATGAAAGTACTCGCAAGACAGTGCGGACATAAGATTTAACAAATGTAAACATGAAGCTTATGAACAAGTTAACCAGTGCGATCAGACATAGAGATAATAAATACTGGGTGCCAAGCGAGGGTCTGAATGACTCCTCGAGCGGAAACTGCAGAATAGTAATACTGGTGCCAAACGAGTGTCTGAAAGACTCCTCGAGAGGAAAATGCTGAATAGTAATACTGGTGCCAAACGAGTGTCTGAAAGACTCCTCGAGAGGAAAATGCAGAATAGTAATACTGGTGCCAAACGAGGGTCTGAATGACTCCTCGAGAGGAAAAATGCAGAATAATAATGCCACAGTCGGGCGTCGGGGCGACACCACATAAAGGGCTTATAACAGAAATAAAGGCGGTGCGTGCCACAGTCGGACGTCTGAGCGACATCGCAGAAAGGGCTTATGTTACAGCTCAATAATACAATAGTTCGGGAACATAAATTATCACAAGCACGAGACAAATATAAAGTTAGTCCATCCACAGGAATAACAATAAATCTGGATTTACCACTTGAGCAGGTTCACCGGGGACATGTTTTTCCACGCGGATAGATATGGATTAATGATTACACTACTAGATCATGGATACGATGATTTGGAAGGATTTGACTCTGCAGAGTTTGTACTTAACCACAGCCAACGGATTTCAGTAGTCACGGGGACTAGTTCCGTCTACGGTGTTTTGGAAGAAACACGTCTAACCAGTACACACCCAATTCAACCTTCCGAAGCCAGGGATCACCCTCGGCAACGTTCAAGAAAAACCTTGAGACGGGGAGGCTACAACCTCGCGTAGCATGGGATCAAATTTCTATACGCGCGCTCTAAGGGGGTGCCCCCCCTCTCGGTCCCAACCGGAAACACCCATGCCCCCTGACCGGATGACTGGCTTTAATCCTGGGCCAAGGTACCATCATCCCGGCCTCTCTGTTTGGTGTGTACACGGAAAGAGGTTACCAACTTACTAAACCGCATCCTGGCAAATGAAACATGTGGTAGCACGGAAGGGGGAAAGAACGATAACGTGACTCCGTCCACGTTAATGTCGGAAATAGTCAGATGACGCAAGGCTGGTATGCTACAACAGTACCACCCTGCTGCCCTTCATGTCACCACATGATTAGGCCATCTCTCATCCGAGATCATCACAACTATGGAACATGCGGGGAAAAGAACGATAACGTGACTCCGTCCACGTTAACGTCGGAAATAGTCGGATGACGCAAGGCTGGCATGCTACAACAGTACCACCCTGCTGCCCTTCATGTCACCACATGATTAGGCCATCTCTCATCAGAGATCATCGCAACTTTGGAACATGCGGGTAGTTGCCTTACAAGCAACGAGGTATTTACCGACACTCATATGCCACGCACAAACTTTCACGCTAACATGCAAAACACCTGTCATATCAAATGTTCAAACATGCTTGCCTGGTTCGGAGAAGTCGGAGTCTAGCTCGGCGAAGTTCGCGGCTCCGTCACCTCTTCCGGAACCTACGGCAATCACGAAAACGGGCACTAACGTGAAAACCAATGGGTGCACAGAAACTTCTCCAAATATTTTTCAAATAAATCCGATAAAAAACTAGACAAAATTTGAAGATTGTCAGAAAAAGAATCACTCAAAAATCCCTTTTTATTAAAAAGTTATAAAGGTTTCTATCCAGGGACTTATCTGTAATGAAACAGAAAAGTTCCAGGGTTTTAACTGAGAAAACATAAAACGGTTCGATTGGAAATGCGTAAGCTCAAGAGGGAAAGCGTATTTGCCCGAAGGCACCAACAGAAAACGGTTCGAGGGAGAATATAACAGAGGCTGACATGCGGGGTCCACATGTCAGGTTTGAAAAGCTCGCCGGCGCCCGAAGACTGCGGTGGACGCCGGCGTCGAACCACGGCGAGTTAGGAGGATCGGAGGGTACCAAGAGCTTCAGCGTGTCCTTCCGCGTCGGTGGGTGGTGGACTCGACCGTCGGGGAGCACCACGTCGACGGCGACACTTTCTCCGGCGGACGGCGGCTCGGGTGGTGGTGGAGAACTCCGGTGGAGGGCTGCAAACTTTGAATTGAAGCGCGGGTCAGAAAGAGGGATGCATGGTGAAGCTACTGGCAAGAGAAGGGAGGCGGAGGTGCACACACGGGGGCGAATCGAGCTGGATCCCGTGGCGGGTCGCGGCGGCCGGAGTCGAGGAACGAGACCTCCTCGGGGCTCTTCTAGTGGCTAGGCGTGCTCTAGGTGGAGTGCAGGGATGGTGGGTGCTCGAGTTGAAGCTCGGGGCCTCTATTTATAGGCGGATCGACGGGGTGGCTGTGAACGGAGAATCTCCGGCGAGCGATTACGGCGATGCAGTGGATTGGCAGGAGGTTTGAGTGGCCAGGCAGCATCAGTGGAGGTTACTGGTGCCGTTCCATAGCTAAACGGAGTTGGTCTTGGCGTAATGGCGTCGGTCCACGGTGAGATGACCGCACGGGCTCGACGGCGGCAGAGAGCGCGCTCCGCGCCCTGCGGTTCACGACGAGGGTGGCAGCGCGTTCGGGGGAGTGGAAGGCCACGCGGCGAGCTCCGGTGGTTTGGGCGGCGCTGGGTGGCGTCGTCGGCGCCGTGCCTCCCGCTGGCGGCCGCAAAGCCACCGCTGGCGTCGGTCACGGGGCGGCGCACCTTCTGCTGCTCGTCGCCGACGTCCGCAAGGTGCCAGGCGTTCGTGCAGTGTAGGAACAAGGGGAGGGGACGAGGAGCAAGGTGCCAATGCTGCACTGTCGAGATCGACAACATGCTCTGAAGAAAACGACAGTAGGGCACTGACTGAATTTCTGAAACTCTGAACTTGATATGGACACAGCACTGCAGGTGTTCGACAGAATGATTTGGCAATGAGATAAATTTTTCTGGGGCTGTAACTTGGTGAGATGACCACTCAATGCACCCAGAGGCTGCCTAATTTTACTTGGAATTTTTGGAGAAAGTTTTGAATGAATTTCACCAAATTTGACAAATTTGGTCCAAACTTGCAGCAAGTGTAGTTTGAAAAATTTGAACTAAAGACCAGTGGATCTTCATGGATCTTGGTTGAGGGTTCAAAGGACTAGGAGGGGGAAAAGGTTTGGGGGCAAAAATCAAGACAGAGAATGGAGTTCCTTTGTAAATCACCAATGGCTAGAATAGAAGGCAGAAAATTATTTGAATAAGATTTAAATGGAAATAATCACATGGGGAGGTTCAACTTGCTGGATTTGGTGCAAATCATGATCCAAAGGTGAGGGAAGGGTTAGGAGAGAGTATTTGCACTAAGGCCATGGCAAGAGAGAAAAGTTGAAAGTGGCAAAGGATTATTCCAAAAGCCATAGTGCAAATTTCAAAGAGATTTTCAAAAGGCATTTTCCCAAGAGAAAAGTATTTTGTCTTGAGTCCAAATAAAGGCAAGAATCTCCAAGACCAAAGACAGATCTTGGGTGAATCCAAATAAAACTTTTGCCATAAAAAAAATAATATTTGAGAGGGAGAGTTCTCTTGAAGAAAAATTTAAATCACTCCCCTCAAGTCAAATAAAATCTTTTGAAAAATCCAAATAAAAACTTGGGTGTCACAACACCTACCCCCTTAGGAAAAATCTCGTCCTCGAGATTTCTGCTGATCCTCAAATAGATATGGATACTCTGCCCGGAGGAAATCTTCCCTTTCCCATGTGGCTTCATCCTCAGTGTGGTTGCTCCACTGAACCCTGAAAAATTTTGTCGTTTTCTGACGGGTCCTCCTTTCAGATTCTTCCAATATCTTTACTAGTCTTTCTCTGTAGGTGAGATCTGGTTGCATATCAATGTTCTCATGAGGTACATGCTTCTCCGGGTTACTTACGCATTTCCTCAACTGTGAGACGTGGAATACGTCATGGACGTCTGACAGCTCCTTGGGCAAGTCTAGTTGGTAGGCTACCGTGCCTCTTCGTGCCTTTATACAAAATGGTCCAATAAATCTTGGGGCTAGCTTCCCCTTAATTTTGAACCTTTGCAGACCCCTCATAGGAGATACTCGGAGGTATACGGAATCACCGGGTTCAAAGCTGACCTCACGATGCTTCTGATCATAGTAGCTCTTTTGTCGGCTTTGTGCTGTCTTGAGTCTGTCCCTGATTTGTTTAACTTTCTCCTCGGCCTCTTTAAGCATGTCCGGGCCGAAGATACGGCTGTCACCTGTTTCTGACCAATTCAGTGGGGTACGACACCTTCGTCCGTACAATGCTTCAAAGGGTGCCATTTGCAAGCTGGCTTGGTAACTGTTGTTGTAAGCAAATTCGGCATACGGCAAACTCTCTTCCCAACTGGATCCATAGGTGAGCACACAGGCTCTTAGCATATCCTCTAGGATTTGGTTTACACGTTCCGTTTGTCCATCAGTCTGAGGGTGGTATGCTGTACTGAAAGCTAGTTGCGTGCCCAGAGCTTGTTGTAGGTGATCCCAAAATTTGGAGACGAATTGGGTGCCTCGGTCTGATATTATAGTCTTTGGGACTCCGTGCAAGCAAACTATACGGGAGAGATAAAGTTTGGTCAGTCTTTGTGTGGAGTAGGTAGTCTTCACGGGAATGAAATGAGCAACCTTGGTTAGTCGGTCTGTGATGACCCATATGGCGTCATTCCCACGTTGTGATCGGGGTAGTCCGACGATGAAATCCATTCCTATTTCATCCCATTTCCACTCCGGTATCCTGTTAGGCTGGAGTAGCCCTGCTGGCTTTTGATGCTCGGCCTTGATGCGCTGACATGAATCGCAACAAGCAATGAATGTGGCTATATCTCTTTTCATACTGTGCCACCAAAATCTTTCCTGAATGTCCTTGTACATTTTGGTTCCCCCAGGATGGATCGAGTATGGAGCGGTGTGGCTTTCCGTTAAGATCTGTTGCCTGAGTTCCTCAATGTTAGGTACGCAAAGTCTATCTCCGTACCATAATGTTCCTTCACTGTCTGTGACGAACTCTGAAGCCTTACCAAGGTTAATTTTCCTCTTTATACCTTCGATGCTGGGATGTCCCTGTTGAGCCTAGTGAACTCCTGCTGAAACTCAGGCCTCAAGTTTTGCGGACCGTCATTGTCCGGGCTGGGGTTTCGACTAAGGGCATCGGCCACTACATTTGCTTTCCCTGGATGGTAGTGAATGCCGACGTCATAGTCCTTGACCAGTTCTAACCAGCATCGTTGGCGTAAATTCAGCTCTGGCTGTGTAAAAATATATTTGAGGCTCTTATGGTCCGTATATATTTCACAGCGATTTCCCAACAGAAAGTGCCTCCACTCCTTGAGTGCATGTATAACTGCTGCTAGCTCCAAGTCATGTGTTGGGTAATTTTCCTCATGTTTTCGCAGCTGCCTGGAGGCATATGCGACAACTTTGCCATCCTGCATTAGTACACATCCGAGACCTTTTCGGGACGCGTCACAATACACTTCAAAACTCTTGTGTATGTCTGGCACAGTTAAGACCGGTGCGGTTGTCAGCTTCTTCTTGAGTTCTTGGAAGCTCTGCTCGCATGCTTCCGTCCATACAAATTTCTTGTCCTTCTTGAGCAACTGTGTTATAGGTTTTGCCACAGTGGAGAATCCTTCAATAAATCTTCTGTAATATCCGGCCATTCCTAGGAAACTCCGCACATCAGTAACGTTGGCGGGTGGCTTCCAGTCCAGTATGGCCTTGACTTTTTCTGGGTCTACGGCCACGCCTTCTTGGTTCAGTATATGGCCTAAGAAACCAACTTGTCTTAGCCAAAATTCGCACTTGCTAAATTTGGCGTACAACTGATGTTTCCTCAATTCTCCCAAAACAATTCTGAGGTGCTCAGCATGCTCTTCTGGTGTCCTTGAGTAAACCAGAATATCGTCAATGAATACCACCACAAATTTGTCCATGAATTTCATGAACACTTTGTTCATGAGGTGGACGAAATATGCGGGGGCGTTCGTTAGTCCAAAAGGCATCACTGTAAACTCGTATAACCCATATCTGGAAGTGAATGCTGTCTTGGGGATATCTTCTGTCCGTACCTTCAGTTGATGGTATCCCGATCTCAAATCAATCTTTGAAAATACCTTGGCTTGTGCGAGCTGGTCAAACAAATCATTTATCCGTGGCATCGGATATTTGTTTTTGATGGTGACCATATTGAGGGCTCGATAGTCTATACACAGTCTCAGTGTCCCATCCTTTTTCTTGGCGAACAACACAGGCGAACCCCATGGTGAGGAGCTGGCTCGAATAAATCCTTTGTCCAATAATTCCTTTATCTGCTTCTTCAACTCCACCAATTCTGAGGGTGCCATTCTATAAGGCTTCTTATAGATGGGAGCGGTGCCAGGTGCTAGTTCGATGCTGAATTCTATCTCTCGGTCTGGTGGCATGCCTGGTAGTTCTTCAGGGAACACATCAGGAAACTCGCATACCACTGGAACTTTTCTTAGTTCTGCAATGTCCATTTTGTTCAGTTTTGGTTGCTGTGATCGTGGCCTTTCTTGAGCGGAAACTCTTATTGTCTTGCCGTGATGGTGAGTGAGAATCACTGTCCGATTGAAACAGTCGATGAATCCTTTGTTGGTGGTCAACCAGTCCATCCCTAAAATGACATCCAGTCCTTTACTTTCCAACACGATGAGATTCGCGTGGAATTGTAGTCCTTCGAACTCAATGACCACTCCTTGGCAGTAACCCTGAGCGATTTGCTTATTTCCGGGGGACTTGATGATCATAGATTTTTCCAAGGGAAGTATCGGAAAACCATGTTGCGAAACAAAACTCTTTGAAACGAACGAATGGGAAGCTCCAGAATCAAACAAAACCGTGGCAGGTACTGTGTTGACAGGGAACGTACCGAGCACGATGTCTGGGGCATTCTGCGCTTCTTCCCTGGTCACATGGTTCAGGTGACCCTTCCTGTGGTTGTTGTTGGGGTTGAAATTGTTGCGCTTGGGGGCTGGATTGTTTCCACCATTGTTTGGCTTGGGTGCCGAGTCTCTTGGCTTCGGGCACTGTTTAGCATAATGCCCTTGTTGACCACAAGCATAGCAGGTGACCCCTGGACGGTATGTGTACTCCTTGTCCCTGGCATGAAATTGTCCGACGGGCTTGGCTCAGTAGTCGTGGATCTCCTTGCGTCTGTCCTTGGGACCTCAGTCTTGCCTCGGTTGCTGCGGGCAAGAGTCGTCTTGTCCCTCTTTCGCTTGCGGATATCTTCCAGACTACGGCGCTCATTCTCCAAGGTGATGGCCTTGTCCACCAGCGTCTTAAAATCCGGAAAGGTGTGTACAATCAGTTGGCATCTTAGTGCTGGTGCCAGGCCGTCCAGGAATTTTTCCATCTTCTTGCTTTCTGTCATGTGCTCGTCGTAGGCATAACGAGACAGCTGGGTAAACTGACCATTGTATTCTGTCACTGACATGCCTCTTTGCTTCAGGTCATCAAACTCTCTCTTCTTGATCTTTAGGATGCTCCTGGGGATGTGTGCCCCACGGAAGCCTTCCTTGAACTCTTCCCAGGTGATGTTGTGTTCCCTGGGATGCATGTGTAGGAAGTTTTCCCACCATGCTGCGGCTGCTCCAGTAAGGTAGTGTGGTGCATAAAGCACCTTCTCATGATCTGAGCACTGAGCAATAATCAGTTTCCTTTCAATGTCACGAAGCCAATCATCGGCTTCCAGTGGCCTATCGGTGTGAGCAAAAGTTGAGGGGCGAGTCTTCTGTAACTCAGATAACTTGGAATGTGGTTGATAGGGTTCACGGTGGTTTCCCATATTGATGACATGATTCATCATCTCTTGGTGCTGTTGCTGGCTTTGCTCGAAGAGACGGCATACTTGAGACAGGGCTGCTTCGCTGTCTTGTTGACTGGACTGACCCTGAGTGAAATTGTTGCTAGTCTGTGTCCCGTAAACCTCTTCTGGCTGATTGGGCATGGAGCGAGTCCACGGGCGAGACATTTTTCCAGTCTGGGGTATTATTTGCAAAACCCATGAGAAAAACTGTGTAGCACAAGGAAAATCTTGCAAAGGCAACAATTTAAAAGACTTCAAGGTTTTCAAGAAAACATAAATGATTTTGCACGGAGAAGAACTGCTTAACATAAATCTTACATGCGAAAAGCAAACACACGATACAGCACTCAGGATGCGCGTACACATTCCTGACATGTTATTAAAACTAGCGTACTACTCCGGAAGGCAGCAAACACACCAATACAAACTAGCGTACAGATAAAACAACACATCATACAAGCAGGCATAACACGCGGCTACTCGGTGCTCTCAGTCGGAGATGGTGAAGATCTCCTTCCCTTGCCGATGGCAAGGCTCAGCGGTCCAGGAGAATCAACCTCCCCTCCTCTCTAGCTGGCTCCTGGCGCGTGACGCTGCGCTGCGGTGATGGTGCGGGGGCGACTGGTGGTAGAGCGGGTGCGGCAGGCGGTGCGGCTCTGACTGGAGTAGGAGCGATGACTCGGTCGAACTCCTCAGTGGTAGGCAGACGGCGAGCAGTGGCCAAAACGGCCGGTGCATACGAGGCTGAAGACGAGACGAATGTCAGAGGCGGCGCCGTGTGGAGAAGCTCCTTCCTGCTGGCAGGACCGCCCCGGACTAAGTCCATGCGGGCAGCCACAAGATCATCTACGAGGTTGTCGAAAGACTCCTCCAGAGCCTTGAGATACTCCACAACCATCTCGATGGCTTCATCTCGTTCTCCCCGATGGCAGGCGAACGCATAGTGGCTGGTGTATGGCACATGGCATGGGAGGTAGCGGTAGCGACGAGTCTTCATCGTAGGAAGGATGTCCCGAAGGCGAGCTATCGCCTCACGGGCAGCCATCTGCATGGCATGCCTCTCCGTAGGCATGGCCCTTCCCACAAAACGGAAGTGGCGAGCAGCAGAACGTCCTCCCTTGAATTGCACCACAGCTTGGTGCATAGACACGTCGTCACTGAGCTTGTGCTGATAGAGTGTGAACTCCGGGCGAGCTGCTGGCCCGATCGCGAGCTTGGTGATGGAGACGAGGAGCTTGACAAACCCCTCGGGCACGTTGGTGAACACTCGATTCTCACAGCTGCTGCCAGCCATCTACAAAAGTAGGCAAAAATTCTGAGTAGTCATGTCATAAATTTTATGATGACCAACAGAAAATAGCTACAATTGCAAAATGCTGAAAAAGCACAAAAGACGCTAATAACCGATTAGCGATCGCACCTAGTGGCTTCCTACAGTCAGCCTGGCTCTGATACCAAGCTTGTCACGACCGGTTTTTCAATAAAATAATTATTGAGAGACCAATCCCTTTTACGGACCAGCGAGGAAGAATTCCTTCTCACTGGTAGACAATATCTTGGTCACAGAAGAAAAATACCAGGAGTACTGAATATAATACAAGGTTGAGCGGAGACTGCCCAACAATTTATTACATGCACGCCGATAAAACAAGACGGCGGATAGGGTGGCAAACTACTAACTCACGATAATAACGGTGGTGGAAATATCACCGCGAAGCGAGTGATATGATTCCAGAAGACTACAACTCTTCGAGCGTCGGAGTGAGGCTCGAGGAGACTTATTGCGGGTGGCGGAAGCGTATATAATACAAGTGACCAATATCCGGGATCGCGCAGGACTGACTGGGACTCCTCTAGGCATCGGACGCGCTATCAAACTCTTCATCCAAGAGATCGCCTTCGTCAACATCTGGCCAAATCAACAAGCCAGGTGAGTACTATGAAAGTACTCGCAAGACAGTTCGGACATAAGATATAACAATGTAACATGAAGCATATGAACAAGTTAACCAGTGCGATCAGACATAGAGATAATAAACTACTGGGTGCCAAGCGAGGGTCTGAATGACGCCTCGAGCGGAAACTGCAGAATAGTAATACTGGTGCCAAACGAGTGTCTGAAGGACTCCTCGAGCGGAAAATGCGGAATAGTAATACAGGTGCCAAACGAGTGTCTGAAAGACTCCTCGAGCGGAAAATGCGGAATAGTAATACTAGGTGCCAAACGAGTGTCTGAAAGACTCCTCGAGCGGAAAATGCAGAATAATAATGCCACAGTCGGGCGTCGAGGCGACACCACGTAAAGGGCTTGCAACAGAAAATAAAGACAGTGCATGCCACAGTCGGACGTCTGTGCGACATCACATAAAGGGCTTATATTAAAGTAAGAAACAAGTACACGCCACAGTCGGACGTCTGCGCGACGTCTCATAAAGGGCTTATATTCAAGCTCAAATAATACAATAGTTCGGGAACATAAATTATCACAAGCATGAGACAAATATAAAGTTAGTCCATCCACAGGAATAACAATAAATCTGGATTTACCACTTGAGCTTGTTCACCGGGGACAAGTTTTTCCACGCGGATAGATATGGATTAATGATTACACTACTAGATCATGGATACGATGATTTGGAAGGAATTGACTCTGCAGAGTTTGTACTTAACCACAGCCAACGGATTTCAGTAGTCACGGGGACTAGTTCCGTCTACGGTGTTTTGGAAGAAACACGTCTAACCAGTACACACCCAATTCAACCATCCGAAGCCAGGGATCACCCTCGGCAACGTTCAAGAAAAACCTTGAGACGGGGAGGCTACAACCTCGCGTAGCATGGGATCAAATTTCTATACGCGCGCTCTAAGGGGGTGCCCCCCCTCTCGGTCCCAACCGGAAACACCCATGCCCCCTGACCGGATGACTGGCTTTAATCCTGGGCCAAGGTACCATCATCCCGGCCTCTCTGTTTGGTGTGTACACGGAAAGAGGTTACCAACTTACTAAACCGCATCCTGGCAAATGAAACATGTGGTAGCACGGAAGGGGAAAGAACGATAACGTGACTCCGTCCACGTTAACGTCGGAAATAGTCGGATGACGCAAGGCTGGTATGCTACAACAGTACAACCCTGCTGCCCTTCATGTCACCACATGATTAGGCCATCTCTCATCAGAGATCATCACAACTATGGAACATGCGGGGAAAAGAACGATAACGTGACTCCGTCCACGTTAACGTCGGAATAGTCGGATGACGCAAGGCTGGCATGCTACAACAGTACCACCCTACTGCCCTTCATGTCACCACATGATTAGGCCATCTCTCATCAGAGATCATCGCAACTTTGGAACATGCGGGTAGTTGCCTTACAAGCAACGAGGTATTTACCGACACTCATATGCCATGCACAAACTTTCACGCTAACATGCAAAACACCTGTC
The DNA here is from genome assembly GCF_018294505.1 of Triticum aestivum. Taxonomy (NCBI): domain Eukaryota; kingdom Viridiplantae; phylum Streptophyta; class Magnoliopsida; order Poales; family Poaceae; genus Triticum; species Triticum aestivum. The sequence goes on along the minus strand of NC_057811.1, from coordinate 166,759,648 downwards.
ATATCAAATGTTCAAACATGCTTGCCTGGTTCGGAGAAGTCGGAGTCTAGCTCGGCGAAGTTCGCGGCTCCGTCACCTCTTCCGGAACCTACGGCAATCACGAAACGGGTACTAACGTGAAAACCAATGGTGCACAGAAACTTCTCCAAATATTTTTCAAATAAATCCCATAAAAAACTAGACAAAATTTGAAGATTGTCAGAAAAAGAATCACTCAAAAATCACTTTTTATTAAAAAGTTATAAAGGTTTCTGTCCAGGGACTTATCTGTAATGAAACAGAAAAGTTCCAGGGTTTTAACTGAGAAAACAGAAAACGGTTCGATTGGAAATGCGCAAGCTCAAGAGGGAAAGCGTATTTGCCCGAAGGCGCCAACAGAAAACGGTTCGAGGGAGAATAAAACAGAGGCTGACATGCGGGGTCCACATGTCAGGTTTGAAAAGCTCGCCGGCGCCCGAAGACTGCGGTGGACGCCGGCGTCGAACCACGGCGAGTTAGGAGGATCGGAGGGTACCAAGAGCTTCAGCGTGTCCTTCCGCGTCGGTGGGTGGTGGACTCGACCGTCGGGGAGCACCACGTCGACGGCGACACTTTCTCCGGCGGACGGCGGCTCGGGTGGTGGTGGAGAACTCCGGTGGAGGGCTGCAAACTTCGAATTGAAGCGCGGGTCAGAAAGAGGGATGCATGGTGAAGCTACTGGCAAGAGAAGGGAGGCGGAGGTGCACACACGGGGGCGAATCGAGCTGGATCCCGTGGCGGGTCGCGGCGGCCGGAGTCGAGGAACGAGACCTCCTCGGGGCTCTTCTAGTGGCTAGGCGTGCTCTAGGTGGAGTGCAGGGATGGTGGGTGCTCGAGTTGAAGCTCGGGGCCTCTATTTATAGGCGGATCGACGGGGTGGCCGTGAACGGAGAATCTCCGGCGAGCGATTACGGCGATGCAGTGGATTGGCAGGAGGTTTGAGTGGCCAGGCAGCATCAGTGGAGGTTACTGGTGCCGTTCCACAGCTAAACAGAGTTGGTCTTGGCGTAATGGCGTCGGTCCACGGTGAGATGACCGCACGGGCTCGACGGCGGCAGAGAGCGCGCTCCGTGCCCTGCGGTTCACGACGAGGGGGCAGCGCGTTCGGGGGAGTGGAAGGCCACGCGGCGAGCTCCGGTGGTTTGGGCGGCGCTGGGTGGCGTCGTCGGCGCCGTGCCTCCCGCTGGCGGCCGCAAAGCCGCCGCTGGCGTCGGTCACGGGGCGGCGCACCTTCTGCTGCTCGTCGCCGACGCCCGCAAGGTGCCAGGCGTTCGTGCGGTGCAGGAACAAGGGGAGGGGACGAGGAGCAAGGCGACCAGTGGCACTGTCGAGATCGACAACCTGCTCTGAAGAAAACGACAGTAGGCCACTGACTGAATTTCTGAAACTCTGAACTTGATATGACACAGCACTGCAGGTGTTCGACAGAATGATTTGGCTATGAGATAAATTTTTCTGGAGCTGTAACTTGGTGAGATGACCACTCAATGCACCCAGAGGCTGCCTGATTTTACTTGGAATTTTTGGAGAAGGTTTTGAATGAATTTCACCAAATTTGACAAATCTGGTCCAAACTTGCAGCAAGTGTAGTTTGAAAATTTGAACTGAAGACCAGTGGATCTTCATGGATCTTGGTTGAGGGTTCAAAGGACTAGGAGGGGAAAAGGTTTGGGGGCAAAAATCAAGACAGAAATGGAGTTCCTTTGTAAATCTCCAAGTGCTAGAATAGAAGGCAGAAATTTATTTGAATAAGATTTAAATGGAAATAATCACATGGGGAGGTTCAACTTGCTGGATTTGGTGCAAATCATGATCCAAAGGTGAGGGAAGGGTTAGGAGAGAGTATTTGCACTAAGGCCATGGCAAGAAGGAATTGTTGAAAGTGGCAAAGGATTATTCCAAAAGCCATAGTGCAAATTTCAAAGAGATTTTCAAAAGGCATTTTCCCAAGAGAAAACATTTTGTCTTGAGTCCAAATAAAGGCAAGAATCTCCAAGACCAAAGACAGATCTTGGGTGAATCCAAATAAAACTTTTGCCATAAAAAAAATAATATTTGAGAGGGAGAGTTCTCTTGAAGAAAAATTTAAATCACTCCCCTCAAGTCAAATAAAATCTTTTGAAAAATCCAAATAAAAACTTGGGTGTCACACTTGTATATGGTGCCGAGGCTGTCATCCCAACTGACATCGAGTTCGACTCGCCTCGGGTCACCATGTACACGGAGGCGGAGGCCAAGGAAGCGTGAGAAGACGGCGTCGACCTGCTGGAAGAAGGCCGGCTGTTAGCACTCAGCCGGTCTGTCATCTACCAGCAGGGTTTGCACCGTTACCACAACCGAAAGGTCAAGCCAAGATCTTTCCAAGAGGGCGACCTTGTGCTTTGGCTGATCCAGCGAACAGCCGGCCAGCACAAGCTCTCGGCCCCTTGGGAAGGCCCTTTCGTCATCAGCAAAGCACTAGGCAACGACTCCTACTACCTGATTGACGCACAAAACCAAGAGCACGCAAGAGGGATGATTCCGGCAAGTAGTCGGAGCGACCATGGAACGTGAACCTCCTGAGAAGATTTTACAGCTGAAAGCAGTATGTATCATGCTACCTTTTTGCATTAATGTAACGCCCACGATGCGGATATATCTCCCACGTGTCGAGGCACAACTTAGAGGCATCGCAAGAAGGGTCATCTTCACACAATCCCATGTAATGGACAAGAATGGGATAACGAGAGTTGGCTTACAATTGCCACTTCACACAATACATAAATATAATTCAAACATCATCCAAAATCCACACATAGACCGACTATGGTCAAGACCAAATGAAAATAAGATAACCCCAAATGCTAGATCCCCGATTGACCCAACTGGGCTCCACTACTGATCATCAGGAAAAGACACATAGTAACGACCACGTTCCTCGTCGCACTCCCACTTGAGCTCGGTTGCATCATCTGCACTGGCATCGTCGGCACCTGCAACTGTTTTGGTAGAATCTGTGAGTCACGAGGACTCAGCAATCTCACACCCGCGAGATCAAGACTATATAAGCTTATAGGAAAGGATGGTGTAATGAGGTGGAGCTGCAGCAGGCACTAAGCATATATAGTGGCTAACATACGCAAAAGAGAGCGAGAAGAGAAGCAACGAAACGGCCGTCATCTAGTAATGACCAAGAAGTGATCCTGAACTCCTACTTACGTCATTCATAACTCAAACCGTGTTCACTTCCCGGACTCCGCCGAGAAGAGACCATCATGGCTACACACGCGGTTGATGTATTTTAATTAAGTCAAGTGACAAGTTCTCTACAACCGGACATTAACAAATTCCCATCTGCCTCATAACCGCGGGCACGGCTTTCGAAAGATAATACCCTGCAGGGGTGTCCCAACTTAGCCCATCATAAGCTCTCACGGTCAACGAAGGATTAACCTTCTCCCGGAAAGACCCGATCAGTCTCGGAATCCCGGTTTACAAGACATTTCGACAATGGTAAAACAAGACCAGCAAAGCCACCCGAATGTGCCGACAAATCTCGATAGGAGCTGCACATATCTCGTTCTCAGGGCAGACCGGATTGTCCAAGCTTTCGATAGGCGACCCCAGAGTTGCCCCTGGTGGCCACCGGCGACTGACAGGTTGGACCAATACTCAGAGGAGCACTGGCCCGGGGGTTTAAATAAAGATGACCCTCGGGCTCGCGAAAACCCGGGGGAAAAGGCTTATGTGGCAAATGGTAAAACCAAGGTTGGGCCTTGCTGGAGGAGTTTTATTCAAGGCGAACTGTCAAGGGGGTCCCATAAATCACCCAACCGCGTAAGGAACGCAAACTCAAGGAACATAATACCGGTATGACGGAAACTAGGGCGGCAAGAGTGGAACAAAACACCAGGCATAAGGCCGAGCCTTCCACCCTTTACCAAATATATAGATGCATTAATTAAATAAGAGATATTGTCATATCCCAAAAATATCCATGTTCCAACATGGAACAAACTTCAACTTCACCTGCAACTAGCAACACTATAAGAAGGGCTGAGCAAAAGCAGTAACTTAGCCAAACAACGGTTTGCTAGGAAAGGATGGTTAGGGGCTGACATGGCAATATGGGAGGCATGATATAGCAAGTGGTAGGTAGCGCAGCATGGCAATAGAACGAACAACTAGCAAAGCAAAGATAGAAGTGATTTCGAGGGTATGGTCATCTTGCCCGCAAGGTTCTCAGAGTTGTCGAAAGCTTGATCCTCGTAAGCGTACTCAACAGGTTCCTCGTTCACGAACTCGTCTCCCGGATCTACCCAAAACAACAACACAAGCAACGGAACCACAATCAATCACGGGAGATGCACAAGCAACATGATGCAATACATGAATGGTATGCAAGATATGATATGCGATGCATATGCATGCTCCGGAAGGAAAATGATGAACAAGGTAGTAACTTGGCAAACCAAGCATGCCACTGGAAAGATGAGATGATTTCGGTCGAAATCGATATAAAGATCACCGGAAACGGATGCACGGTTTGCAAATGGCAAGCAAAACAAGAATGACACGAATCTGCGATTAACAGCATGATAGCACTTAGAATGCAACAAGTAACAATGCTACAGCACTCCAACATAGCAGCAAAGCATATGAAAGTCATCTACAGGAGATTCTTGACAAGAGATGAACACTGAGCTACAGCTAGATCACAACACAACCGGTTCAAACAAGCATGGCAAAAGTGCAAAAGATAACAGGTTCACAGACGGAGAGAAATTACTGGACATAGCTGAAACAGCATCAGGTAGCAATGTTCAGAGCACGAAATCAACATGCTACAGGAACTTAACATGGCAAAGCAAGGCATGGCAGTATTTTACTAAATGCATATGACAAAAGTCCCTTACTGACCATAAGCCAAAAAGGACGAGAAGATATGATGGCAACCATGTAAACATAGCAAGTTTCGTTAACAGGTTTCAGACTCAGCAGAAAACAGAGCATGGCAGAAACAATAATCTGAAGGCATCTTGGTGAGCTTGATGCACTCACCACAAAGCAATGTATGACAAAACAAGCATACCTACAGCAATCTGGCATGTTTATGAAGCTAACCATGGCAAGAGCAAGTACATAGCATGTATGGATCAACTACAACAAGCTTGGAAAAATTGAATATCATGTTAAGAATCTGCCAGAAATATTTTATAGCAAAACTAGAGCAAGATTGAGTCATGCTATGGCACTACATAACTGCAAACAAGGGCATTCATGGCTCAAATACAACAATATCTACAAAATGTCCTTACTGAACATCTCCAAAATATGCATGGATCTCTCTGTAGCCACATGGATACATAGCAACAAAATAACGGCAGTCACAGACAGAAAATACTCTGAAATCAGAAACATTACGGAGCCTAGTTTGCATGCTTGTGCTAGTCACCACAGATATCACAAAAATACATGGCGTATACCTCTGTAAAGATGTCATGGCATACAACAAAACACATGTAGAGCTCATGCCCATAAGATGCACAGATCAAATGCAACAAAAATAACAAAACCCTAAGTTCTGATAAGTAACAGCAGTTAACAGCAACTAGCACCCTTGCACCAGACATTTGGGCATCAAGATGGACTCAAATGAACATGGTGCAATGGAACAAAATGAAGAGCATCTCGAGGCGAACAATTCGATACATTACACGCGCGAAACGGAGCTATATGCAGAGAGTTATGATGCGATGAACATGGGCATGTACTATAAAATGTATGGGACTTGGAGAAATTCGGGAGAGGGAGAGTCAACCTTCGGCGTTGACTGGATCGGGATCGGGCCCGGATCGAGGCCGATCTCGCCGGAGCAGCGGGCTCGTCGCCAGAGAGAGCTCGTGCGAGGGAGGAGGAGGAGGGCAGAGCTCGGGGCCGGCGTGGGAGGAGGCGACTGCGTGGAGGACGGGGGCGGCGCGCGGCGAGGCGGCGGGAGGCGCGGAGTGGCCGGCGCCCGGCGGCGATGGCGCGTGGCGGCGGCGGCGAGGCGGCGGCGGAGGCGCGGGCTCGCTGGAGGGAAAGGGCGGCGGGGCGCGCGGGGTCGGGGACGGGCTCGGGGGCCTACCGCGGGCTCTCCGGGCCGGCGGCGCGGGGTTGGCCGGGGTGCCATGTGGCGCGCTACGATTCACGCGGGGCGGCGGCGGGATCCGTCCGGCGGTGACCGGACGTGTCCGGCGGCGACGGGAGGAGTTTCCTAGGGTTTCATCTGATGATTTGGACGGGGGAGGCACATATTTATAGGTAGAGGGAGCTAGGAGATTCCAAATGGAGTGCGGTTTTCGCCCACACGTTCGTGATCGAACGACCTAGAGCATGGAGGTGAGTTTGCTGGGTTTTGGGCTGGTTAGAGAGGGGTTTTGCTGCAACACACAAAAGGACTTTGTGGTTGCCCGGTTAACCGTTGGAGTACCAAACGACCTCCAAATGGAACGAAACTTGACCGGTGGTATACCAAGGCCACTTGACAAGACTTGGTCCATTCCGAGAACGTTTAACACCCGCTCACGAAAAGAAACAAGAGGGGTGCGCCAGAGGAGATGGGAGTGCCGGATTGAAAAACGGACAACGGGAAAAATGCTCGGATGCATGAGATGAACACGTATGCAAATGAGATGCACATGATGACATGATAAGAGATGCATGACATGAACAAAATGCAAAACGAAAGACAAAACCCGACCACGAAGGAAATATCATAACACATAGCCAAAAATGGCAAGAGTTTGAGTTACAAATATGGCAAGTTACATCCGGGGTGTTACAATTAAGTATGAAGCAACGAGCCCCCCGAGGAGCACTCGGGGACTGCCCTCCTTTATCTATGAATGACAAGCGTCATACTCATGAATGTATTATTACATTTGATTTTCTGTCTGGCACCGGGTTCGACTAGTCGGCCCGGGGACTGGCCGCCTTAAGTTATATTAAAAGTTCTACCTGAAGTCAGACAAGTAGTGTGCCGGCACCCGAGCCCTCTCTTGTTGGAAGTCACAGCTCGAAGAACCGACTGTCCGGCTGGCAAGAGCCAAAGGCAGAAAGGATGCCCACACGAAAAACGGCTAAGGACTAACGAACTTATATAACACAAAGACGGCCTCCAACCACGCCTACCGGTTGTCAAAATAGCCGGCTGGCCGGCCTCCCAGTCACTTAGCCAAAATCCAACAAAGCTAGAGTACTTGCCCTCCCAACTGGCCAAGCACTTCTCCAGCCACAGATTGCAGAGCAACTGTCCGACTGGGGAGGCGGCAACCAAGGGAGGGCGGCAAAGGAAACAGTAGAAGAATGAAAAGCAAAGAACAAGGGAAATCCAAACGCATGCATAATTATATTTACACATAAGGCCCCCAACAGGCCGGCAGTCAATATTGTTCGAATACACCCCCAATGGGTGGAATTGTGCAAACTTAACAAAATAATGTTCCAAGAGTGATAAAACAGGAAAATAGAGGCAGCAGACTAGACTAAGGGCGTAGTGTGGGAGCCGGGTTGGTCAGTGGAGACGACACCACCGGCTGGAGGAGTGGCCGGCTGGCGGGTCTCGGCTTGATCATCGCCGGCTGCAGGCGGCGCACCCACGCGTGCCTTGTTGCTGGAGGCACGGTCAAGCTGAGGCTGACCGGCTGCTCCACCATCTGGCGCGATGTCTTCACCCTCCTCCTCCTCCTCGCCCTCGTCGTTGGAGTCGATCTCCTTCGCCGAGTCCTTGCCGTCTGCCGGGTTCAGCCCGAACCACTCCTTCGGCTGGGCAACGCCGCTGTCGTCCACCTCAGGAGCGAAGATGCCGCTGTCGGTGTAGTCGGCGATCGCTGAAGCCCGCTGGATGATAGCCGGCCGCGCCGGCTCCAGCTCCGTGTCGGCCTCCTGCCGCCAGGTGGCCAGCTGGTCCAGACTCAGCTCGGGATACCAGGCCTTGGCGACCTCCAGCGCCCGCCTGGCGCCGGACCGAGCCGCCGAAGCCTTCCAGGCCTCGAAGCGGCCGACCGCCACCTCCAGCCAGTCGGTGGTCCGACTGGGGTGCGGGGAATCACCTCTCCAGGCCAGAGGGCGGCTAACACCTGCGCCCCAACACGCTGAAGCCGGCGGAGCATGCGGTGAGCCGGCTGAAGGCGGGCTTGAATCGCCAAGAGCTGCTCCTCCAGCGACCGGCGAGCGTTTGGCGCGATCTCGGTGCCAGCCTGTCTCCGTGCCTCGCGGTGGGCCTCGACGACCTGGTTGGCGGCGGTAGAGTAGCCAGGGAAGTACTCTGCGCAAAGAAGAAAGAGAAAGAAGAGAAAAACACCAAGTCAGAAAATGAGCTAAAACGGCAAGCGGCAAGCAAGGACGAAGAGGAAGGCGGCCTACCGTCAACCAAGTCTTCGATCTGGCCATAGCCGTTGATCAGCGTCTCTTCGCTTCGGCCCAACTGGTCGCCTCTGTCTCATACTCGGCTTGGAGGGCGGCCTCGCTGTCCTGCACCGCCTTCAGGGCCGCCTTGTGGCTCCCCTCCTGGTCGGCCAACCTCTTGGCCAGGCGGTCATGCTCCTGTGCCAAGGCGGCAAACTCGGCCTCCTTAGCGCGGAGGCCGGCCTGAGTCCCGCCCAGCTGTTCCCTCAGACTGGCGTTGGCCGCTGCAGGGATGGTAGAAAAGAAAGAAGCAATAAGGGAGAAGTCGTCAAGGAAGATCCGACCCGACTGCTCAGCAGTCGGCCCGAATCTCGGGGACTACACCCAATGGGTGCGCTGACGCGCCCCCACGTGAGATAAAAGACGAAGCACTTACCCCGGCTCTCAGATAGGTCAGCGGTCTTCTGGGTCAGCTCTCGAGCCTGGGAGTTGAAGGCAGCCGCGCGGAGGTTGTGGTAGTCCTGCAAGTCAGGCAGGGGAGCGAATGAGAACAAGAATAGCAAAACAAGGCCCGCTAAGAAGTTCCAAGCCGCCTGCTCAGGAGCCGACTCGGAACTCGGGGACTACACCCAGTGGGTGCGCTGACGCGCCCCCACGGAAGAAAACAAGATCAAAAAAGCAAAAATAAGAAGACTAACCCGAATGGCCGCCCGCGTCGCAAGGAACTCGTCATTATATTTCCTCAGCGCCGCAGCCTGGGCTTGAAGCCGGTTCCGGACGTCCTGTGCTGCCACGTTCACCACAGCCATCCCTCCACCCGGCGTCCACCCCGAGCTGGCGCTGGCCGCCTCCATATCCTGGGCCGACGAGCTGGAGCCCGCGGCCTTCTGCGGCTCCGATGCAGCCTTCCCCGCGCGCTGGCGCGATGGTGACTGGACCACCAGATCCGTCATCGCGGCCGGCTCGCCGCCGGCCGATTGCGCAGGCGGCAAGTTAGGCTGGCCGCCTTGGGTCGCTCCAGTCGGCGGGGCCGGTGCCGCCTCCCTCTCCAGGACGACGACGTCGTCCTCCCTCTCCAGTCCCGGCTGGTCGCCGCCGGCTTCCTCTGCTGGGGGCTCTGGGGCCTCAGGAGCCGCGACGCGTCGAGCGGTGACGAGCAAGGCCCCCTCCGCCATCGACGCGGCCGCAGCCTCCGCCTGGGCCTTGGCCGCTGCGTCGGCGTGCGCCTTCGCCACCTCCTCCTCCTGGGCCGCCTTGGCGGCAGCCGCCTGTTGGGGAACGTAGTAATTTCAAAAAAATTCCTACGCACACGCAAGATCATGGTGATGCATAGCAACGAGAGGGGAGAGTGTTGTCCACGTACCCTCGTAGACCGACAGCGGAAGTGTTATCACAACGCGGTTGATGTAGTCGTACGTCTTCATGATCCGATCGATCAAGTACCGAACGCACGGCACCTCCGAGTTCTACACACGTTCAGCTCGATGACGTCCCTCGAACTCCGATCCAGCCGAGTGTTGAGGGAGAGTTTCGTCAGCACGACGGCGTGGTGACGATGATGATGTTCCACCGACGCAGGGCTTCTTCGCCTAAGCTCCGCAACGGTATTATCGAGGTGTAATATGATGGAGGGGGGCACCGCACACGGCTAAAATATCGTATATCAAGTGTGTCTTTGGGGTGCCCCCTTCCCCCGTATATAAAGGAGCAAGGAGGAAAGGGCTGGCCAAGGGGAGGTGGCGCGCCCAAGGGGGGAGTCCTACTCCCACCGGGAGTAGGACTCCTCCTTTCCTTGTGGGAGTAGGAGAAGGGAAGGGGAAAGGAGAAAGAAGGAAGGGGGCGCCCCCCCTCCCTAGTCCAATTCGGACTAGCCCATGGGGAGTTTCTCCTTTCCCGTATGGCCCATTAAGGCCCAATACGAATTCCCGTAACTCTCCGGTACTCCGAAAAATATCCGAATCACTCGGAACCTTTCCGAAGTCCGAATATAGTCGTCCAATATATCGATCTTTACGTCTCGGCCATTTCGAGACTCCTTGTCATGTCCCCGATCTCATCCGGGACTCCGAACTCCTTCGGTACATCAAAACTCAATAAAACTGTCATCGTAACGTTAAGCGTGCGGACCCTACGGGTTCGAGAACTATGTAGCCATGACCGAGACACCTCTCCAGTCAATAACCAATAGCGGGACCTGGATGCCCATATTGGCTCCCACATATTCTACGAAGATCTTTATCGGTCAGACCGCATAACAACATACGTTGTTCCCTTTGTCATCGGTATGTTACTTGCCCGAGATTCGATCGTCGGTATCTCGATACCTAGTTCAATCTCGTTACCGGCAAGTCTCTTTACTCGTTCCGTAATACATCATCCCGCAACTAACTCATTAGTCACAATACTTGCAAGACTTATAGTGATGTGCATTACCGAGTGGGCCCAGAGATACCTCTCCGACAATCGGAGTGACAAATCCTAATCTCGAAATACACCAACCCAACAAGTACCTTTGGAGACACCTGTAGAGCACCTTTATAATCACCCATTTACGTTGTGACGTTTGGTAGCACACAAAGTGTTCCTCCGGTAAACGGGAGTTGCATAATCTCATAGTCATAGGAACATGTATGAGTCATGAAGAAAGCAATAGCAACATACTAAACGATCGGGTGCTAAGCTAATGGAATGGGTCAAGTCAATCACGTCATTCTCCTTGAGGTGATCCCGTTAATCAAATGACAACTCATGTCTATGGCTAGGAAACATAACCATCTTTGATTAACGAGCTAGTCAAGTAGAGGCATACTAGTGACACTCTGTTTGTCTATGTATTCACACATGTATTATGTTTCCGGTTAATACAATTCTAGCATGAATAATAAACATTTATCATGATATAAGGAAATAAATAATACTTTATTATTGCCTCTAGGGCATATTTCCTTCACCGCCCTCAACTCCTCCGCCTCCCGCTCCTCCCGCGTGTTTCGCTCCGTCGCCGCCTGAAGCTCGGCGCGGGGTCCACGCGGCGGGTCCTCCCGGATCCTCCCGGCGATCCGACGAAGGAGGTGGCAGCAACCCGCTCGAGCGACAGTGGAGCCCTGATTTTTTGAGAAAGGATAAGGACTCGGAAACTACCAAAGAAAAGAAGAAAGAATGCACAAAGGGGTATGCACTTACGCCGACACCGTCTGCGGCTGCTTCACCACCTTGCGGAAGCGGGCCGCCTTCGCGGCCGCCTCATCCCGCCTGGTCGCCGCTGCCCCGCCCTTGGGCTTCTTCGGCCGACTGCCGAACAAGCCCGACGCGGCATGACGCTTCTGCCCGCCGCCCCGAGCAGGCGGCGCGGCGGAGGAACTCGCGCCATGGCCAGACGCCGGCTGGCGGCGTGGGACGACTTCCGCCTCGTCGTCATCCGTCCAGTCGTCGAAGCTGGCTCCAAGACCGGAGCCGCCTGCTTCGCCGCCGACTTCGCCGCCACCCGTATCGGTGTTGCCCTCCATGCCCACCGCCCCCAAGTCGTAGTCCTCCAGGTCATGTTCCGCCCGGTCGGGGAGGAATCGGCGCTCCGTCTCCGACCCGGCTGCAGGTCGAAGGAGAGAGCTCTGCCAAGGCACCCCGACTAGTCAGAGACGGCCAGAAGGAATTCGGCAAGAAAACTAAGGAAAGAAAAGAAAAGAGAAAACATACCATGGGCGAAGGATGCGCACAGGAATATGGCTCCTTGCCAAACTGCCACTCTGCGGAGAGCTTGCAGTTCGCAAGGTAATTCACCATGTGGGCCACCTCGTCATGTAGCATGTCCTTGGTGCACATCCGGCTCGGATCGAGCTGGCCGCTCATCTGACAGATCAGGTGAGGGCGGCTCTGAAGCGGAAGCACCCGGCGCACGACGAAGGCGGCCAACAAGTCGGGCCCAGTCAGGCCCTCCGACTGGATCATCACCCGCAGTCGGGCGACGGCCGCTGCTCCAGCCGGCGTCAGCGACACAGCCCGATAGGACCAGTGGGGCCGCCTCCCAGCCGGCAAGTTGACGTAGTCGCCTTGCGGGGCGACGTTCTTCACGTAGAAATAGGACTTCTGCCAGCGCTTCATCGACTGGATTAACGTGATGATGGGGAAGGGGTTGTCGGCCGCCGGCCTCCGCATCGCGATGAAGGCGCCGCTCTGGGCCGGCACGCCCTGCATGCGGGTGCCCAGCTTAGATTGGAAGAACTCCCCCCAGAGCTTGATGGTGGGGAGAACGCCAAGGAAGCCTTCGCACAAGGTGACGAAGGCGGACAGCAGCACCACCGTGTTCGGAGTGAGGTGGTGCGGCTGGAGTTGATAGAAGTCGAGGAAGGAGCGGAAGAAGGCGCTCGCCGGCAAGCCGATGCCGCGAAGAAAATGCGAGCGGAAGACTACCCGCTCGCCTTCCTCCGGCTTCGGCGTGATCTCCCTCGCAGGCGCGAGGCGGACCCGCACCTGGTCCGCACCGGGCAGCCGCCGCGTCCTGCGAAGGAACTCGATGTGGTCCATGTGGACGTTGGAGCCGTCCCAGTCCCCGCCATACTACATGGTGGCGAGAAGCTAGCGAGGAAGGGTGCAGCGGCGGAGAGAGCACGGCCCTGCGGCGGCAGACCTGCGGGGTGGAGTGAAGAATGGTGGGACGGCGCAGCGGCAAGGCGTTACTGCGAGGGGAAGCAGGAGGAAGAAGATGGCGGAGAGGAGAGGAGCGTGCGAGCGTCTGCCGCTTCCCCTCCTCCCCATACTTATAGCCTCGTGCGGCGAAGCCGAGGAGGCGAGGCGTGGGGATGAACGTGGGATTAACTGCGCCCACTCCCCCCACGTCCCGCGATTACTGCGCCCTAACGGCATGCGGAAACCATCGCCGGAAGACGTGCGGACGGCTTTGGGCCACAAAGAATCCGCGCCTGGGCCTAGGCGTAGGAGTGGTGGGCCCTTGGCCTGCGGCGACATCTTGTCGCGCGCGTGGGTTGGCAGGCTCCCTTCAGCCTGGGGACGCCACATGGTTCGCAGGCGGCGAGCGGCCGGCCCGTGGCCCGGCGCACGCGCCGACAGACTCCCGCCTTCCGACTTCAAAATTTTTTCACCAAGACGGCGCGCCCAACCAAAGCCGGCTCCCAGCTGCTGGCTCGTCAAGACAAGAAGCTGACCGAGCTTCTCGACCTCCACTTAGCCTCGAAACCCAACCAGCTTCGGGGACTACTGTGGGAGTAAATGACCACGGGTAGCCTAACCGACTCCCCCTGGCTCTTTGAAAATTATTGGACCGTTCAGGCCTTCAAGCATACAAAGCATAGGGCCGCCTTCCCCCGGCCGGCTACCCCCAGGGCCGACTCCCAGAAGGCGACCTAGCAGCCGAAACCTCCGCCAAGAAAGATACGAGATGGCCGACTCCGGGAAGCCGGCCCCAAGAAGACCGACTACCAGAAGCCGGCCACGAAGAAAGCCGGCTCCCGGAAGCCGGCCAAGATTGCACCCACCAAGACTGAACCCTCATAGCGGCAGTACAATGGGGTGTGGCCACAGTACAGCCCACTACCCCCGATTCCCGGAGCAGGCGTGGCCACAGGGCGCCGTACGGGCCGGCCATCCCTCGTCCGGTGCGGCACTGTAGCCATGTTGGCCTCGATATCACCCACGACAGGTGCCAGAACGGCCCGCGGGCGGCGGGCCCCTTTGTGAGAGAGACATCTGAAGACGGCCCGGCCTCCTCTAGTCGGCCAGGGATGTGGCCGGCTCCCAATAGCCGGCTACCTCCCTCCCTCGAAGCATGCGCCCCATTAAGGAGACAAGACGAGGTAAGGCTACAGTGAGAGCTCGCAAGGCGGCGACACTGTAGCCACGCTTACCTCGACAAAGCCCTCGTCATCAGAGGCGAGGCAACAGTAACCAGCCGCCGACAAAGCCCCCATGTAGTGGGGCCGGCGTGCCGGCCAAGAAGCCGGCAGCCGGCGGGACCCACCAGTCGGCGGACCCCCATGACCGGTGGAGAAGCCGGCGAGCATAGACACTGACGGCTGGGACCCGCGCCCAGCTGGATTACCATTGTACCCCTGGGGGGTAGGCCTATATAAACCCCCCGGGACACCCATGCAAAGGGTTGATCTCATAGAGTTACACACACCACCTAGAGAGAAAGGGAGAGCTAGCCTTGCCCTTCTTCTTCCTCTAGCCAGACAGCTCGAGGAACACTTGTAGCCACTTGTATTGATCTAGTGATCATGCGGAGACCCCGCAGAGCAGGACTAGGGGTGTTATCTCCACGGAGAGCCCCGAACCTGGGTAAGATTCGCCGGCGTGGATGTCTTCGCCTCATCCCGTTTCCAGGCACCGGCAACGTCTTACTGGCTCCCACAATGATAAGCCACCCGTTGGCATATGTCGCACCTACCACCCGACAATCGCGGTACTGTTCATCCAGCGGCAACGGCCTCTACTACCACGGGGTCCTGTTCATCCACCCCCACCGGGAACTATTCATCCAAATCCCCCAACAATGCTCACTGTTCATCCAGAGGCAGCAGGTTCGATCGGCTTCAGTTAGCAGCAGTAGCGAAGGAATCGCTCGATCGGGTTCAGTTAACAGCCATCGATCAATCGCTCGGGTTCAGTAATGCGTAGCCTGCAGTGCAATCGCTCTGGTTTAGTTAGAGTGCAACACCTCACACACACACGCATACGTGTACGAGAGAAACGCGCATCGCTCGGCCCCCGACCACCGACCTTAACCAGGAACTCCCTGATATTTTCCTTGCCCTCGCTTCTACCACGGTTTTTTCCATCATGGACGGCCCAAAGAATGTCATGCAGCTGCGTCTCCTGGGCGCCCAGGACGACAAGCCCATTTTCTGTCATGATTTTTTGTCATACAAGTAGGACCCCACCACATCTATGATTATACCGGGTTTTGTCACAATTATCGTCATAGAAATGTCATAAGCATGACAGAAAAAATTCGTTCGGCCCGAAATGTCACGGATGTGTCTTTTTTTGTAGTGCAATTACATGGCGCTTGCACTTCATACAACAAAGACAACCCTAAGGCGCCGGCCGGTTGTAGATATTACAAAACATGATCATCTCATACATCAACATATATCACAGCATATCTTGACCATATCACATCACAACATTCCCTGCAAAAACAAGTTAGACGTCCTCTACTTTGTTGTTGCAAGTTTTACATGGCTGCTACGGGCTTCTAGCAAGAACTGTTCTTACCTACGCATAAAACCACAACGATATTTTGTCAAGTTTGCTGTTTTAACCTTCTTCAAGGACCGACCGCAGTCAAATTCGATTCAACTAAAGTAGGAGAAACAGACACCCGCCAGCCACCTTTATGTAAAACTAGTTGCATGCCAGTCGGTGGAACCGGTCTCATGAGCGTGGACATGTAAGGTTGGTCTGGGCCGCTTCATCCCACAATAGCGCCGAATCAAAATAAGACGTTGGTGGTAAGCAGTATGAATATCACCGCCCACAACTCTTTGTGTTCTACTCGTGCATATCATCTACGCATAGACCTAGCTCATGATGCCACTGTTGGGAAACGTTGCATGGAAAACAAAAAAATTCTACGCACACACAATGATCTATCCATGGAGATGCATAGCAACTAGGGTGAGAGTGTGTCTACATACCCTCGTAGACCGTAAGCGGAAGCATTTCACTACGCGGTTGATGTCACTACAAAAAAAGACACATCCGTGACATTTTGGGCCGAACGAAAAAAAAATCTGTCATACATATGACACTTCTATGACGATAATTGTGACAAAACCCGGTATCATCATAGATGTGGTGGGCTCCTACTTCTATGACAAAAAATCATGATAGAAAATGGGCTTTTCGTCCTGGGCGGGCCGGAGACGCAGCTGCATGACATTCTTTGGGCCGTCCATGATGGAAAAACCGTGGTAGAAGCGAGGGGGAGGAAATTTCGAGGAGTTCCCGGTTACGGTGGGAGGTCGGGGGCCGAGCGATGCGCGTTTCTCTCGTACACGTACGCGCGTGTGTGCGAGGCGTTGGCTCTAACTGAACCCGAGCAAGGCGTTGGGCTCTAACTGAACCCGAGCGATTGCACTGCAGGCTACGCGTTACTGAACCCGAGCGATCGATCGATGGCTGTTAACTGAACCCGATCGAGCGATTCCTTCGCTACTGCTAACTGAAGCCGATCGATTGGATGAACAGTGAGCGTTGCGGGGGGGGGGGGGTTGGATGAACAGTGAGCGGTGGCGTTGCCTCTGGATGAACAGGACCCCGTGGTGTGGAGGGCTGGATGAACAGTAGACGGTGGAGGGGTGCCCGTGGAGGGGTGGTTGAACAGGACCCCGTGGTGTGGAGGGCTGGATGAACAGTAGACGGTGGAGGGGTGCCCGTGGAGGGGTGGTTGAACAGTAGCCGGTGGAGTAGCGCGCGGTGGAGGCTGGATGAACAGGAGCCCGTGGAGGCTGGAGGAGGTCGACGGTAGCCCGTGGAGGCTGGAGGAGGTCGACGGTGGAGATGAACAGTATCCCGTGGAGTCCCGTTTTGCGGTACGCCACACCCCTCCCGATGAACAGGACCCCCGTTTCGACCGTAGGAGGTCCGTTTCGTCCGTTTTGCGGTACGCCACACCCCTCCCGATCAACAGGACCCCCGTTTCGACCGTAGGAGGTCCGTTTCGTCCGTTTTGCGGTACGCCACACCCCTCCCGATCAACAGGACCCCCGTTTCGACCGTAGGAGGTCCGTTTCATCCGTTTTGCGGTACGCCACACCCCTCCCGATCAACAGGACCCCCGTTTCGACCGTAGGAGGTCCGTTTCCTCCGTTTTGCGGTACGCCACACCCCTCCCGATCAAGAGAACTTCGTTCCGAACGTAGGAGGTCCGTTTCCTCCGTTTTGCGGTACGCCAGGCCTCGTTTCCATTGCGTGTTCCGTCCAAGCCCTCTCGATGAACACGACCACGCATTTCGTTCCGACCCAGCCGGTTGGCTCCCACGCGTTCCGTTGCCTCCCGATGAACACGACGCATTTCGTTGCCTCCCCATGAACACGACGCATTCCGTTGCCTCCCCATGAACACGACGACGACGCTGTTTCTCTGTTCCGACCCAGCCATGTACACGAGCCCTGGCCGTACGTATGCGCGAGTAGGCGTTCGACATCCCGCCCGTATGTACACATACGTGGCCGTATTTTCTTTCTTGCACCCTGGCCGCTGTACGTATGTGTACATGCTACGTGCGTGCCTCTACAACGACACGTACGCGCCTCTACTACGACACGTGCGCGCCTCTACATCCACCAGTATATATGTATGTACACGTTCGCGACCAGAATGACAACACTACGTACGCTTCGACCAGGTGGGTCCCGACTGTCAGGCACTTCCTTGCGTGCGAAGATGTAGCTGGTGGGTCCCAGCAGTCAGGGGGGCGAATGTTTTTTTTGCCCGGACGCACTTCCTTGCGTGCGAAGATGTAGCTGGTGGGTCCCAGCAGTCAGGGGGGCGAATCATTTTTTTTTGCCCGGACGCACTTCCTTGCGTGCGAAGATGTAGCTGGTGGGTCCCAGCAGTCAGGGTGGAACGTTTTTTTCATGAAATACGGTGGCCTGTCCGGTGGGTCCCCGCTGTCAGGTGGAGGAATCATTATTTTGCGCGTAATAAGGAGGCACTTCCTTGCTGCGGCCGTGGACCCAGCTGTCAGCCTCTCCATGTACAGTCCACGTCCGATGGAAGTCGTTCCTTGACCACGTTGACCACGCCGCGCCGAGAGCACCACGGCGGTGGACGACGGCGAGGACTAGGAAGGGGACGACTCGGAGCCGGGGAAGACGCAGCAGTGGATGCCCACGCGAAGAGGAGTACGAGGGTTCACTGGTTCGGCTGCGGTGTGAGGCTGCTGTCGCCGCAGAATAACAGGGGGTGTGGGTGAGTAGAGGGATGGCCTGGCCAGCGGTGGGAGTAGTAGGGGGCGGTGAGGCCTCCGCGGCATCACAGCCGGCCACGGGAGGCAGGAGCACGCGGCACGACCGGCGCTGGTTTGGGCGGCTGGAGCAAGAAGACCAGAGGTTGAAGAAGCACTACGGCCGTTGGATGAACATCGTACGGTAACAGGAGCTAGAATCGTTCATATTGACTAAGTTGACAAAGCCCTCCGTCCCCGTCAACTTGGTAGGCCCACAAGTCAGCCTCCCACTATGCTGGGTTCCAGCTGGCAGGGGGAGTATTCATTTTTTTGTGCGTAATAAGGAGGCACTTCCTTGCGTGCGAAGATAGCTGGTGGGTCCGACATGTCAGCGGGGGGCACGTTATTTTCGTGAAATACAGAGGCCCTTCCGGTGGGTCCCAGATGTCAGGTGGAGGAATCATTATTTTGCGCGTAATAAGGAGGCATTTCCTTGTGTGCGGCCGTGGACCCAGCTGTCAGCCTCTCCACGCACAGTCTACTTCCGATGGTGTCGTTCGTTGACCACGTTGACCACGCCGCCGAGCGCATCCAAGGTGGTGGACGACGGCGAGGCCCCGGACAGCAACGAGCCGGAGATGGGAAGACGCGGGAGTAGAGTCGCAGACGGAGAGGTGTACGAGGGTTAACTGGTTCTAGTGCGGTGTGGTTCGGCAGTCGGTGGAGAAGAACAGGAGGTGTGGAGGGGTGGAGGGATGGCCTGGCCAACGGTGGAGTAGCGCTTCATAGCGAAGCGTGCTAAGCAGAGCTGCTAGCAGCAGGAGGCGGGAGGTGGTCCCGGCGGCGCTGGAGGAAGAAGACGAGAGATTGAAGATGGATGCCGGTCGTTGGATGTAAATCCAACGGCTAACATGTCAGAATCATTTGTTGACTAAATTGACAACGACTTGCGTTGGCTTCGACCTATTGGCCCACATTTCAGCCTCCAAAAATGTGGCACGTATTCAACCCATTTTTTCAGAATTTACAGTCTTTTTTTGCGCGGTAGAATTTACAGTCAATTTGATCTTTTTTTTGAATTACAGCCATTAGCTGGGCTGGGTGAACAAATAATGTAGCGTCCATGCGGCCCATTTATTTTATTTCCTAAAAAATTACAGGCCATTTGCACTTTCTCGAAATACACGATTTTGCTGGGCTGATTCTAATTATAATGTTGGGTTGGGCCAGCAATGTTATCAAAAAATAAAAAGGGGCTGAGCATTTTGTTATAAATATATTTAAATAATAAGTGATATTATTACATTCGTCCTTAAATCTTACCAAGCTTTTGTACACAATCACTAGGATTTTCGTGCCAAAACAATCCAGGATTTTATTTGTTAAGAAATTATTTTTATAAGTTAATAAGATGTGGGATATTGTTTTCTTACATATGTAAGTATCTGTTAAATATATGATGACAATAAAAATAATATATAATAACATATAAAATAATTTAAATATATATAATATAGTTAGAAGGGAAACATAAGTTGGACCTGGCGTTCCTATTCTTATATAGAAAAATAGAACAGACCTCTGCGTTTTCTTCAAAAAAATACATAAATTGGGCTGCCAAAAATAAAACCTCGGATGGGAGGTCCATAGGCCGGTCGATACATGACGGCCCTAAGAAAATACAAACAGGCCTATGGACCTCCCATCCGAGGTCGTGGGCTGCGCATGTTAAAAATGAAAGCCTAGACGGGGCAGCCCAAAACCACGTCCAACACTTGCCAAAACTTCGTCCCTCGTTTTCTCTGTGTTTCGCACACTCGACATTGTGTGGGCATTTTGACTGTGCATCATATGAAGATGTGCTATGCATGAATGTTGATCAGCATGATGTTAACTGGCTGGTAGTTCCATTTTCGACCATGAATAAAACTTCCAACATGATGTTAACCCTGTTTGAAAAGGCCGTGTTAATATAAATGCTCTGCCTCTGAAAGTTGCAGTTTCTTATCTGAAACTGAACTTGCAGTTTCTTATCTGAAACTGAAACTTGCAGTTTCTTCTCTGAGAATCACATTGTCTGCACTTTTATACTCCTATGAAACTACATTTTTTAAGTGCTAAAAATAGATCTCTAGAATTCATAAAATACTTCATATGCTCAATACTGCAAATCTGAAATTCAAAAGACATTCATATCTGAAAGTACTCTCAAAATACACAACACAAAACACAATTCACAACCTGCAAATACTGACAACCCTAAGCTCCTCCTGACAATTCACAACCTGCCCGACTATTGGGCTGGGGGGGCAGCCCCCTCCTATTCCTCGGCGGCAGACAGCCGCCCCGTGAGACGATGTGAACGGCGAGGGAGACGATGGCGGGGAAGCGTCGTCGGGCCAACTGCTTTTCTCCTCTTGCAGTTGGGTTCGGTCGACGAAGACTCCACCGGCTCGCTCTGGCAGGACACCCTCACAAACGGCACCCTGTAGATGCTCGATCCTTCAATCTCTGGTGGATGCTCCATCTGGGATCGATACTCCCACCACCGCTCCCTCACGATCGGATTCGGTGAATCTGTTTGCTCCATGGCCCAGAGGAGCAGCTCTATGTACTCCGGCGCGACTCCCTCCGGGAGTATCGCCGCCTTTTCGCTCTGTTGCAGATATTTGGCCATGGATGTCGCCGTCGCCGCTAGTTGGTCCTTGTTGTCAAACCAAGACTGTATCTCCAACATCCTAGCTAGCTTCACAGGGTCGCCGTCTGCGATCCTCACGTATCGGTTGTACTCCTCCATCGATCTACTTCTCCACAACACCTTCACTCGCCGGCGGTGGTTTTTGAATGGAAGAGGAGAGGAGCAGCACTGGTTTTGGATTAGAACGGGAGAGGAGCGACGCTGGTTTTGTACTGGAATAGGAGAGGAGGGGCGGTGGTTTTGAAATGGAAGAGGAGAGGAGCGGCGCTGCATTTAGATTGGAACAGGAGAGGAGCGGCAGTGGTTTAAGAGGAGAAGAGCGAAAGAGCGGCGCTGGTCTTGGAAGTATTTTTTGTTGTTTTGCGTATTTTGGGTCAAAGTTTGACCACGTACTGTATTTGACAAGCAAAATGTGAATGCATGTCACCAAATATTGTATCGTTTGGTTCGTATCTGAATGTACTTTCAAATTATATTATTTTTGCAACGTATAACATATATTTTATGTGCGAAAATCATGGTCAATTATGACCCAGAATAAAAGGGAGACTAGTTAATGTGGGGTCGCTTTCTTAATTGAAGGGTAAATTGATTTTGATTTTGATCCAGTCACAACGCGCCGGCCCTCTCGTCCAATCCTAAATCGCTGCTGCACGCTCCACTCCCTCTTCTCCATTGCAAAACCACCTCCTCTCCTCTCCATCATCTCCATTCCAAAACCACCGTCTCGCCTCTCCCTCTTCTCTATTGCAAGACCACCGTCTCTCCTCCCATCTTCCAAATCTAGCACCGGACCACTCAGAAGGACATCTATGGAGAGGATGCAGCAGCGAATCAGGCAGATCGCCGGCGGCTACCAGGCAAAGTTAGCCAGGTTGAAGGAGATCCTTAGTTGGTTTGACAATGAGTGGGAGATTTCGAGGACGGTGCGGGCCATGTGGCAATGTATGCGAAAGAGCGAGACGGCGGCGATGAGGGCGGCAATGTACATGTACTCCTCGGCGGCAGTCACGCCGCAGTCCTCCGAGTTCATCGAGTATCTCCTCTGGGCGATGGAGCGGACAGATTCGCCCGAGGCGACAGTCAGGCGGAGGTGGTGGGCATACAGGTCGAAGGTCGAGCACCCAGAGGATAACGAATCGATCGAGTATGGTGTGCCGTTCGTGAGGGTGCAGAGCTAGCTGCAGCCACAGGAGTATTCATTCTCCCACCGCAAGAGGAGGCCGGATGGCACGACGTTGCTTCCCCGCCGTTCTCCACGGTTCCCTCGACGCTCGCCTCGTTTCAACGGCGGAGGTAGGTTTTAAGGTAAGCTTCGCACTAACCTAATCTTCCACCTGCTCATGCTTACAATCAGTGTGACAGCTAATGAAAATCATGCTTACAATCAGTCTTCGAGTACTACGCCAATCACCCTAAAATAGCTCTGGACCTTTGGGTCAAAGTTGTGACACAGTGTACAAATAAAGAAAAATAGATTGGTGCTTCTTTCAGAAAAGAGTACTCCCTAGAAAACTGCCAATATAAGCTACTAGTATTTGGTTAGATGATTTGCTACCGAGAAAGATCCATCCACAGAGAGCGCCACACATCCCACTGGTGGTGGTGGATGCCAATGCGTGCATGCAACATGGTTGGTGTCGGTAATTTTTACTTGGCACACCTCGCACTCTGCATATATGCCGGTTCCATACGTACATTTGTGCAGTTCCACCAAAATGCAGCTGAATAACCCTGTTTGCACAGATAATGAAAAAGCGTGATTACATTATAGTGGCACTAGTTGATGAAACACACAAAATAAATAGAAGAAAATATTGCGATAGTATCATAGTATGCCATGCTGCGAGGGCGAGATGGGCCCTGCGACGCCTCATACGGTACGCCTCATACTGGACATCGTCCCAAGTCTCCCAGATACACCTTCTGTCAGTGGTGAACATCAGTGTACAGCGGTAGTACAAGGAGGCGCCTTGAGACATTCAAATCTCTATTTTTGTACATATCAACTAAAATTAAGCACCCCAGTTTGCAGAAATGCTTAAACATTAACAATGGGACTAGTTGATGAAACATACATTAACAAAGAGAAGCACTTTCTTTATCTACATTGGAAATGAAATGATAGAGATGACACTCGCTCTATTTTAACTGTATTATTACTTCATTTTATCAGTGACACTAGGGTCGAGCAGGTGGCAAACGAGGTGTACCGTGTGTTGCAAGGATGGAGGTCGGGGGTGCTTAGACTGGGATGCTGAAGCTGGCTCTTTCAGTCACCAACATGGATGATTCAATTAATGGGACCTTTTGGTGCAGTTCACCTAAAATGAAGCAATGTCCCGTGAGCTAGCAGCTTCTTCTTCAATTTTTTTTAAGAAAAGGGCTCCAGCCCCGGTTCCATTTCCATCAAAAACGAAACCCACAGAGCTTCTTCTTCATTAGTTGCAATAAAATTAGAAACATCAAGGTTGGTTGTGAAGCTCCTGGAATGCTCAACTATAATTTGGATATCATTTGTGTAGTTCAACTAAGATCGAGCGTGAAATGTATATCTCTGTTTGCACAAAAAAGGTGGAAAGGAGGGTGACTAACAAGTGATGAAACATGCATCAAATGAAAAGAAGCATGTTCCTTATCTGAATGGCAATCCTACAAGGACAGTAGCAATTTCAAAAACACTGGCGTTGCTAGATATTAGTGTGGGCATTAGGATTAACTATGACAACCGTTAAATACGACATTACTTTGGGCACGGGAGAGTAGGCGGACCAGGACAGTTGCATTTCTAATGAAAAGAACCAACTTATCTTAATGGGAAATTTTAGCAGGACATGTAAAGAAGTGCCATTGATTCATATTAATGGAGGCATTACATTGAAAACAACATTGGTTTAACGTGTCCTTACTTTTAACAGTGCGACTGCTACATTTTACCAGTGGCATTACATAAGAGTGGCTCGGGGCAACAAACATCAGAACAGGATATCTGGGTTGGTCCCATTTTTGTTCAGTATAGCCACCTTATACTGTGTGAGGCTAGCACCTTCTCACCTTCCCCGGCGGAGAGGATCCGGCTGGATCTGTGACCAACGGTGAGCAGAGAGAGAGAGAGAGTGTGTGGCCACCGCTGTCGTGTTTAGATCTGGAGAGGCCGAGACAGTGTGAAGAGAGCAACACTAGGAAGCAAGTGTGGAGGCTCCTGCCTATATAGTGGAGTAGTACTAGTTTTCTTTTGTCTACCGGAGCCGGCTTGACCTCGTCAATGACTGTCGAGAAGTCTTCATGCACGTGGCCCGGAGGCGCAGTTGTCGTCATTTTGATCTGAAGCGCCGGATTATAACATATAACACGAAAAAATGCCACATGACAAGAAATCATAACCTACTGCCCAAAGGAGACAACATGAATCCCGACGGACAAACTAGACAAGGAACAAAGCTCAAATTAAAGATAAACTCGTAGAAAAGGGGTCCGTCGATAGATGTCCTAATTAACATAGCCGGCTTGACCTAGATGGCAGCCGAGTAGTCACTGTTCGTGCATGTGCCCCCAATGACTAGCCCAACTCAGTTGTCGCTGTTTAACCCTCGCAGTGATCCGAAGCACGTGACACCTAATTTTGCGAGATGACAAGAAACCTTCTTTTAGATTTCTCACCACAACTACAGCCATGTACAACACAACCTGCACGATATGTACACGATAGCCAATCCAGGCGTGTCTGCTGCAGTCTGGTCACATGCATGGATGAACTGATCTTCCGTGTCTTGCAGGGATCGTCCAGGCACCAACGTAGTACAAAACTTCTCTAGTACTATCGCTCGTCTCCCTCTTCTATTAAGTCACCCGACTTGCGGGGCTGGGGAGTGTGCCTATGGTCGGTTCTCAATTGCCGTCCCACATGTGTGTGCAAACGCAATATGACGCGCGTTCCATTCGGAGAGCAGCGTGCTAGACCGACAGACCGTCTGGGGTGCGACGCGAACGCGACGGGCGTGTTGTATACTCCGTACATGTGTACCGCCGTTTTCTAGACGCTTTGCTCCATGGCGCAGGCGCAGGCGCAATCCATGGATACAAAATTAGTATACTGTATACTATTTAAAAGTCGAGGGCGGGGCTTTTCCTGCGCGGTAGGCGGCGGGGCAGTTCCGCCTAGTCGGTTCGACAGAGACGCGAGAAGACGAGGGAGTAGGCTGCTGCAAACGTAGGGCTGTGTGATTTGACAGTGAGTTACTGCTGGACAGGTGGGGCCCCGTGATTTGATGTGCCATTATCATTTTAACTGCGGCGCTATGACCGACGTGAGTCTCCCGATTCCTGAGCACCTCCATACAGGTGCCTCTCCCAATGCTCCACCATGTAGTAGAGGCTGGCTCTTGCATGAGAGCCCACTTCTCCACTTTTTCCTTGCCTCTCTTTCCTCCACATATGCAAAAATGCCATGTAAAGCGCACTATTGTACTTACTTTTACTTGCTCCTACAGGTGCTTAAGCTTGCCACATAGGCATAAAGTCTAATGTGGCAAGTTAATCAAGAAGAGAGAGACTAGTTTGGTGACCCAAGGAAGAAACGGTGCTAAGCGCGTGTACCTAGGTGAAAAGACAATTTTGAGTCTATAGCTAATTAAATGAAGCAAACTTAGCAACACCATTTCATTGGAAGAGGTCACTCCTTGGCAAATGCAATAAATACTAGTACTCCCTGTGTCCCATAATATAAGAACGTTTTTGGTACTACACTAGTGTCAAAAACGTTCTTATATTATGGGACGGAGGGAGTACGAAGAAAGAGATAGAGAGGAGTAAAAAAATACACTTATAGCCAACCTTATAGCCAACCTTGTTGTAGTATGAGTGACTAAGTGATGACTATGTATGACATGCCAACATCAGATAGCCTAATGCACCGTGTTAAATCTCCAAGGGCGCGACCGCGCGAGCGACGTGACGGTCGTGGTAGGCGCGACCATGATACGGGCTGCTGGCAGCCCTTGGATCTGAGATCAAACGGTCGCATGCTAAGTTGCTAAAAATTTGCAGAATAACCCTCCAGGATAGGATATTCACCCATAGGTCTAGAATCACGCCATGCAACCGTTCGATCTTAGATCCAAGGGCTCTCGGAAGCCCGTATCATGGGAGAATGGAAAGCCACTACCCTGCCGTTCGCATGCTGGAAGTTCGCTCCTACTCGTCCCCGCACGTCCTTCAATACTACGGCGGTTCGCTCCTAGTCGTCCCGTCCATTCACATTACGACAGTTCCACTAATCCTAACCCTCCTCCCAAATCCATGGCTTCCCAAATCTCCACGATCGGCGGTGAGTACAAGGTTAGAACCATCACCGGCGATGAGTTCGACGTCATCTACACCCGTTCTTCCGCGATGGTGAAAGGATGCCTTTCTCGCTTCAGACGCATGTTCGAAGACTCAGATGATGAGTGGGTCGCTGGGCTAGATGTTGAGTACACCACAGTCCTGGGACGAGAGAAGGATCTAAAGGACGAAGAGAGGAAGAAGCCCGCCGTGATCCAGGTTTGCGTGCATGACTTATGCTTGGTCTACCACATATGCCATGCCGACGTTGAGTGCCAGGATTTTAAGGACTTCCTCGAGAGTAACCTAGTCAAATTCGTTACTGTAGACTTTGGTAACGACAAAGAAGTCTTGCGTCGGATAGGCCTCGTTGTAGGCAACACCTTCGACCTCCAGAAGAATCGGCTGGTGTCCTCTCGTCAGCCTTCAATGCTGACCCTGGCAGGAGCCATGGTTCATCCTTCGTATGGTAAACTGGAGAAACCTCCATACACGTTTCATCGTCATGCATGGCAGCGGAATGTACTAGATATAGACCACATCCACTATGCTGCAATGGATGGCTACCTTTGCTTCAATATCTACAAGGGTTGGATGAAGAGCAACAGCCAAGTGTGCGGTTCAAGCAAAGAAGTATCGGCCAAGAGGAAGAGGGACAAGGACGAAGTCGAGGACGTGGATGAGGACTCCGAGTAAGGTGGCAGTGTCATTGCTCATGGTGGTTCTAATGCAGTGTCTACCAGAATAGTTGCAAAGTTTAATTTCAGGTGTGCTTAATTTAATTTGAGGGGTGTGTTGTGCTGAGCCCCCAGCAGAACTATGTTATGTTTCTTCTCGTTACTTTAACTCTTCAGTACGTACATACTAGTATTTCTTACATTTCATCTTTTAGTTGGTATAGTACTACCACTCGTTTCTTCACATTATATACGTACAATATATATCGCCAACATCATATAGCCAGTAGTTTAGTTGTCAAAGAATTTCAGGGTGCTTAGTTTTGTCAAAGAATTCCAGGATGCTTAGAGGGTGCTTGGATCCAAGGGACTTATTTTAGTCTGACTAAAAATAGTCTCTTTAAGAGGCTAAAGTTCCAAGCACCCCTGACTAAATAGGGGCTAAAACTAGTCTTGAGACTAAATTTGTTTTGTCAGGGGTACCCCTACTAAAATGTGGATTAGTCCTCTCTCTACGCATTTAACTCCTCTCCTTTAACATAGGCGAGTTCTGGATTGGAGGGTTTGGAGGATAATAAATGCTCATTAACTTGATTTTAGCCTTTTAGTATTTGGATCCACGCATGGGTGAGGCTAGCATGTTTTAGTCCCACTACTTTTAGTCATGGGACTAAAACGTATCCAAGCACCCTCTTAGTTTTATTTGAGGGGTGGGTTGTGCTGGACACATTATTGTGACTAGCATTTTTAATAGTACTATATGCATAATTTGGCGATGAGCTCTCTATATGTACCACCTTTTTTAATTTCAAGTTTTGCTCCATGGCGTAATCCATCGATACTACTGTTGTACAAAAGTATACATTTTTTAAAAGGCTAGAGGGCGGGGCAGTCTAGCTTGGTCGGTTTCACGAGAGGCGAGGGCCTTTGTGATTTGACTGCTCATTACTGCTGGTGTTGAAAATATGCCCTAGAGGCAATAATAAATGGTTATTATTATATTTCTTTGTTCATGGTAATTGTCTATTATTCATGCTATAATTGTATTGTCCGGAAATCGTAATACATGTGAGAATACATAGACCACAACGTGTCCCTAGTAAGCCTCTAGTTGACTAGCTCGTTGATCAACAGATAGTCATGGTTTCCTGACTATGGACATTGGATGTCATTGATAACGGGATCACATCATCAGGAGAATGATGTGATGGACAAGACCCAATCCTAAGCATAGCATAAAAGATCGTGTAGTTTCGTTTGCTAGAGCTTTTCCAATGTCAAGTATCTTTTCCTTAGACCATGAGATCGTGCAACTCCCGGATACCGTAGGAGTGCTTTGGGTGTGCCAAACGTCACAACGTAACTGGGTGACTATAAAGGTGCACTACGGGTATCTCCGAAAGTGTCTGTTGGGTTGGCACGGATCGAGACTGGGATTTGTCACTCCGTGTGACGGAGAGGTATCTCTGGGCCCACTCGGTAATGCATCATCATAATGAGCTCAATGTGACTAAGGCGTTAGTCACGGGATCATGCATTGCGGTACGAGTAAAGAGACTTGCCGGTAACGAGATTGAACAAGGTATTGGGATACCGACGATCGAATCTCGGGCAAGTAACATACCGATTGACAAAGGGAATTGCATACGGGATTGATTGAATCCTCGACACCGTGGTTCATCCGATGAGATCATCGTGGAACATGTGGGAGCCAACATGGGTATCCAGATCCCGCTGTTGGTTATTGACCGGAGAGGCGTCTCGGTCATGTCTGCATGTCTCCCGAACCCGTAGGGTCTACACACTTAAGGTTCGGTGACGCTAGGGTTGTAGAGATATGTGTATGCGGAAACCCGAAAGTTGTTCGGAGTCCCGGATGAGATCCCGGACGTCACGAGAGGTTCCGGAATGGTCCAGAGGTGAAGAATTATATATAGGAAGTCAAGTTTCGGCCACCGGGAAAGTTTCGGGGGTTACCGGTATTGTACCGGGACCACCAGAAGGGTCCCGGGGGTCCACCGGGTGGGGCCACCTATCTCGGAGGGCCCCATGGGCTGAAAGTGGAAGGAACCAGCCCCTAGTGGGCTGGGCGCCCCCCCATGGGCCTCCCCCCATGCGCCTAGGGTTGGGAACCCTAGGGTGGGGGGCTTTCCCCTTGCCTTGGGGGGCAAGGCACCCCCCTTCCCCCTTTTGGCCGCCCCCCCCCCTTGAGATCCCATCTCCAGGGCCGCCCCCCCAGGGGGCCTATATAAAGGGGGAGGGAGGGCAGCAAGCTACAGCCTTGGGCGCCTCCCTCCTCCCCTGCTACACCTCTCCGTCTCGCAGAAGCTCGGCGAAGCCCTGCCGAGACCCGCTACATCCACCACCACGCCGTCGTGCTGCTGGATCTCCATCAACCTCTCCTTCCCCCTTGCTGGATCAAGAAGGAGGAGACGTCGCTGCACCGTACGTGTGTTGAACGCGGAGGTGCCGTCCGTTCAGCACTCGGTCATCGGTGATTTGGATCACGGTGAGTACGACTCCGTCATCCACGTTCATTGGAACGCTTCCGCTCGCGATCTACAAGGGTATGTAGATGCACTCCTTTCCCCTCGTTGCTAGTACGCTCCATAGATGCATCTTGGTGAGCGTAGGAAAATTTTAAAATTATGCTACGATTCCCAACAGTGGCATCATGAGCCAGGCCTATGCGTAGTTACTATGCACGAGTAGAACACAAAGCAGTTGTGGGCGTTGAGTTTGCCAATTCTTCTTGCCGCTACTAGTCTTTTCTTGTTTCGGCGGCATTGTAGGATGAAGCGGCCCGGACCGACCTTACACGTACGCTTACGTGAGACAGGTTCCACCAATTGACATGCACTAGTTGCATAAGGTGGCTAGCGGGTGTCTGTCTCTCCTACTTTAGTCGGAACGGATTCGATGAAAAGGGTCCTTATGAAGGGTAAATAGAAATTGGCAAATCACGTTGTGGTCATACGTAGGTAAGAAAACGTTCTTGCTAGAAACCTACAAACCACGTAAAAAAAACTTGCAACAACAATTAGAGGACGTCTAACTTGTTTTTGCAGCAAGTGCTATGTGATGTGATATGGCCAGAAGATGTGATGAATGATATATGTGATGTATGAGATTGATCATAATCTTGTAATAGGAATCACGACTTGCATGTCGATGAGTATGACAACCGGTAGGAGCCATAGGAGTTGTCTTTATAATTTTGCATGACCTGCGTGTCATTGAATAACGCCATGTAAATTACTTTACTTTGTTGCTAAACGCGTTAGCCATAGAAGTAGAAGTAATCGTTGGCGTGACGACTTCATGAAGACACAATGATGGAGATCATGATGATGGAGATCATGATGATGGAGATCATGATGATGGAGATCATGGTGTCATGCCGGTGATGAAGATGATCATGGTGCCCCGAAGATGGAGATCAAAGGAGCATGATGATATTGGCCATATCATGTCACTATTTGATTGCATGTGATGTTTATCATGTTTTTGCATCTTATTTGCTTAGAACGACGATACTAAGTAAGATGATCCCTTATAATAATTTCAAGAAAGTGTTCACCCTAACTGTGCACCGTTGCGAAGGTTCGTTGTTTCGAAGCACCACGTGATGACCGGGTGTGATAGATTCTAACGTTCGAATACAACGGGTGTTGACGAGCCTAGCATGTACAGACATGGCCTCGGAACACACGCAATACACTTAGGTTGACTTGACGAGCCTAGCATGTACAGACATGGCCTCGGAACACGGAGGACCGAAAGGTCGAGCATGAGTCGTATAGAAGATACGATCAACATGGAGATGTTCACCGATCTTGACTAGTCCGTCTCACGTGATGATCGGACACGGCCTAGTTAACTCGGATCATGTTTCACTTAGATGACTAGAGGGATGTCTATCTGAGTGGGAGTTCATTAAATAATTTGATTAGATGAACTTAATTATCATGAACTTAGTCTAAAATCTTTACACTATGTCTTGTAGATCAAATGGCCAACGTTGTCCTCAATTTCAACGCGTTCCTAGAGAAAACCAAGCTGAAAGATGATGGCAGCAACTATACGGACTGGGTCCGGAACCTGAGGATCATCCTCATAGTAGCCAAGAAAGATTATGTCTTAGAAGCACCGCTAGGTGATGCACCAATCCCTGAGAACCAAGACGTTATGAACGCTTGGCAGCAGCGTGCTGATGATTACTCCCTCGTTCAGTGCGGCATGCTTTACAGCTTAGAACCGGGTCTCCAAAAGCGTTTTGAGAAACATGGAGCATATGAGATGTTCGAGGAGCTGAAATTGGTTTTCCAAGCTCATGCCCGGGTCGAGAGATATGAAGTCTCCGACAAGTTCTTCAGCTGTAAAATGGAGGAGAATAGTTCTGTTAGTGAGCACATACTCAGAATGTCTGGGTTGCACAACCGCTTGACTCAGCTGGGAGTTAATCTCCCGGATGACGCGGTCATTGACAGAATCCTTCAGTCGCTTCCACCAAGCTTCAAGAGCTTTGTGATGAACTACAATATGCAGGGGATGGAAAAGACCATTCCTGAGGTATATTCAATGCTGAAATCAGCTGAGGTAGAGATCAGAAAAGAACATCAAGTGTTGATGGTGAATAAAACCACTAAGTTCAAGAAGGGCAAGGGTAAGAAGAACTTCAAGAAGGACGGCAAGGGAGTTGCCGCGCCCGGTAAACCAGTTACTGGGAAGAAGTCAAAGAATGGACCCAAGCCCGAACTGAGTGCTTTTATTGCAAGGGAAGTGGTCACTGGAAGCGGAACTGCCCCAAATACTTAGCGGACAAGAAGAAGGCCGGCAACACCAAAGGTATATGTGATATACAAGTAATTGATGTGTACCTTACCAGTACTCGTAGTAGCTCCTGGGTATTTGATACCGGTGCGGTTGCTCATATTTGTAACTCAAAACAGGAACTACGGAATAAACGGAGACTGGCGAAGGACGAGGTGACGATGCGCGTCGGGAATGGTTCCAAGGTCGATGTGATCGCCGTCGGCACGCTACCTCTGCATCTACCCACGGGATTAGTTTTAAACCTCAATAATTGTTATTTAGTGCCAGCTTTGAGCATGAACATTGTATCTGGATCTCGTTTAATTCGAGATGGCTACTCATTTAAATCCGAGAATAATGGTTGTTCTATTTATTTGAGAGATATGTTTTATGGTCATGCCCCGCTGGTCAATGGTTTATTTTTGATGAATCTCGAACGTGATGTTACACATGTTCATAGTGTGAATACCAAAAGATGTAAAGTTGATAACGATAGTCCCACATACTTGTGGCACTGCCGCCTTGGTCACATTGGTGTCAAGCGCATGAAGAAGCTCCATGCAGATGGACTTTTGGAGTCTCTTGATTACGAATCATTTGACACGTGCGAACCATGCCTCATGGGTAAGATGACCAAGACTCCGTTCTCCGGAACAATGGAGCGAGCAACCAACTTATTGGAAATCATACATACCGATGTGTTGGGTCCAATGAGTGTTGAGGCTCGCGGAGGATATCGTTATGTTCTCACTCTCACTGATGATTTAAGTAGATATGGGTATGTCTACCTAATGAAACACAAGTCTGAAACCTTTGAAAAGTTCAAGGAATTTCAGAGTGAAGTTGAGAATCAACGTGACAGAAAATAAAATTCTTACGATCAGATCGTGGTGGAGAATATTTAAGTCACGAATTTGGTACACACTTAAGGAAATGTGGAATAGTTTCACAACTCACGCCGCCTGGAACACCTCAGAGAAATGGTGTGTCCGAACGTCGTAATCGCACTCTATTGGATATGGTGCGATCTATGATGTCTCTTACCGATTTACCGCTCTCATTTTGGGGCTATGCTTTAGAGACTGCCGCATTCACTTTAAATAGGGCTCCGTCGAAATCCGTTGAGACGACACCGTATGAATTATGGTTTGGGAAGAAACCTAAGCTGTCGTTTCTAAAAGTTTGGGGATGCGATGCTTATGTCAAGAAACTTCAACCTGAAAAGCTCGAACCCAAGTCGGAAAAATGCGTCTTCATAGGATACCCTAAGGAAACTATTGGGTATACCTTCTACCTCAGATCCGAAGGCAAGATCTTCGTTGCCAAGAACGGGTCCTTTCTGGAGAAGGAGTTTCTCTCGAAAGAATTGAGTGGGAGGAAAGTGGAACTTGATGAGGTGATAGTCACCCCTTCCGAACCGGAAAGTAGCGCAGCGCGGGAAAATGTTCCTGTGGTGCCTACACCGACTGGGGAGGAAGTTAATGATGATGATCATGAAGCTTCAGATCAAGTTACTGAACTTCGTAGGTCCACAAGGACACGTTCCGCACCAGAGTGGTACGGCAACCCTGTCCTGGAAATCATGTTGTTAGACAACGGTGAACCTTCGAACTATGAAGAAGCGATGGCGGGCCCGGATTCCGACAAATGGCTAGAAGCCATGAAATCCGAGATAGAATCCATGTATGAAAACAAAGTATGGACTTTGACTGACTTGCCCGATGAGCGGCGAGCCATAGAAAACAAATGGATCTTTAAGAAGAAGACGGACGCGGATGGTAATGTGACCATCTACAAAGCTCGACTTGTCGCTAAGGGTTATCGACAAGTTCAAGGGGTTGACTACGATGAGACTTTCTCACCCGTAGCGAAGCTGAAGTCCGTCCGAATCATGTTAGCAATTGCCGCATACTATGATTATGAGATATGGCAGATGGACGTCAAAACGGCATTCCTTAACGGCTTCCTTAAGGAAGAGTTGTATATGATGCAGCCGGAAGGTTTTGTCGATCCTAAGAATGCTAACAAAGTATGCAAGCTCCAGCGCTCAATCTATGGGCTGGTGCAAGCATCTCGGAGTTGGAACATTCGCTTTGATGAGATGATCAAAGCGTTTGGGTTTACACAGACTTATGGAGAAGCCTGTGTTTACAAGAAAGTGAGTGGGAGCTCTGTAGCATTTCTCATATTATATGTGGATGACATACTATTGATGGGAAATGATATAGAATTCTTGGAAAGTATAAAGGCCTATTTGAATAAGTGTTTTTCAATGAAGGACCTTGGAGAAGCTGCTTATATATTAGGCATCAAGATCTATAGAGATAGATCAAGACGCCTCATTGGTCTTTCACAGAGTACATACCTTGACAAGATATTGAAGAAGTTCAGTATGGATCAGTCCAAGAAGGGGTTCTTGCCTGTATTGCAAGGTGTGCAATTGAGCACGGCTCAATGCCCGACCACGGCAGAAGATATAGAAAAGATGAGTGTCATCCCCTATGCCTCGGCCATAGGGTCTATTATGTATGCCATGCTGTGTACCAGACCTGATGTAAACCTTGCCGTAAGTTTGGTAGGAAGGTACCAAAGTAATCCCGGCATGGAACACTGGACAGCGGTCAAGAATATCCTGAAGTACCTGAAAGGACTAAGGATATGTTTCTCGTTTATGGAGGTGACGAAGAGCTCGTCGTAAAGGGTTACGTCGACGCTAGCTTCGACACAGATCTGGATGACTCGAAGTCACAAACCGGATACGTGTATATTTTGAATGGAGGAGCAGTAAGCTGGTGCAGTTGCAAGCAAAGCGTCGTGGCGGGATCTACATGTGAAGCGGAGTACATGGCAGCCTCGGAGGCAGCACAGGAAGCAGTCTGGATGAAGGAGTTCATTACCGACCTAGGGGTGATTCCCAATGCGTCGGGCCCGATGACTCTCTTCTGTGACAACACTGGAGCTATTGCCCTTGCGAAGGAGCCCAGGTTTCACAGGAAGACCAGGCATATCAAGCGTCGCTTCAACTCCATTCGTGAAAGTGTTCAAAATGGAGACATAGATATTTGTAAAGTACATACGGACCTGAATGTAGCAGATCCGTTGACTAAACCTCTCCCTAGAGCAAAACATGATCAACACCAGGACGCAATGGGTGTTCGATTCATCACAATGTAACTAGATTATTGACTCTAGTGCAAGTGGGAGACTGTTGGAAATATGCCCTAGAGGCAATAATAAATGGTTATTATTATATTTCTTTGTTCATGGTAATTGTCTATTATTCATGCTATAATTGTATTGTCCGGAAATCGTAATACATGTGTGAATACATAGACCACAACGTGTCCCTAGTAAGCCTCTAGTTGACTAGCTCGTTGATCAACAGATAGTCATGGTTTCCTGACTATGGACATTGGATGTCATTGATAACGGGATCACATCATTAGGAGAATGATGTGATGGACAAGACCCAATCCTAAGCATAGCATAAAAGATCGTGTAGTTTCGTTTGCTAGAGCTTTTCCAATGTCAAGTATCTTTTCCTTAGACCATGAGATCGTGCAACTCCCGGATACCGTAGGAGTGCTTTGGGTGTGCCAAACGTCACAACGTAACTGGGTGACTATAAAGGTGCACTACGGGTATCTCCGAAAGTGTCTGTTGGGTTGGCACGGATCGAGACTGGGATTTGTCACTCCGTGTGACGGAGAGGTATCTCTGGGCCCACTCGGTAATGCATCATCATAATGAGCTCAATGTGACTAAGGCGTTAGTCACGGGATCATGCATTGCGGTACGAGTAAAGAGACTTGCCGGTAACGAGATTGAACAAGGTATTGGGATACCGACGATCGAATCTCGGGCAAGTAACATACCGATTGACAAAGGGAATTGCATACGGGATTGATTGAATCCTCGACACCGTGGTTCATCCGATGAGATCATCGTGGAACATGTGGGAGCCAACATGGGTATCCAGATCCCGCTGTTGGTTATTGACCGGAGAGGCGTCTCGGTCATGTCTGCATGTCTCCCGAACCCGTAGGGTCTACACACTTAAGGTTCGGTGACGCTAGGGTTGTAGAGATATGTGTATGCGGAAACCCGAAAGTTGTTCGGAGTCCCGGATGAGATCCCGGACGTCACGAGAGGTTCCGGAATGGTCCGGAGGTGAAGAATTATATATAGGAAGTCAAGTTTCGGCCACCGGGAAAGTTCCGGGGGTTACCGGTATTGTACCGGGACCACCGGAAGGGTCCCGGGGGTCCACCGGGTGGGGCCACCTATCCCGGAGGGCCCCATGGGCTGAAAGTGGAAGGAACCAGCCCCTAGTGGGCTGGGCGCCCCCCCATGGGCCTCCCCCCATGCGCCTAGGGTTGGGAACCCTAGGGTGGGGGGGCTTTCCCCTTGCCTTGGGGGGCAAGGCACCCCCTTCCCCCTTTTGCCCCCCCCCCCTTGAGATCCCATCTCCAGGGCCGCCCCCCCCCAGGGGGCCTATATAAAGGGGGGGAGGGAGGGCAGCAAGCTACAGCCTTGGGCGCCTCCCTCCTCCCCTGCTACACCTCTCCGTCTCGCAGAAGCTCGGCGAAGCCCTGCCGAGACCCGCTACATCCACCACCACGCCGTTGTGCTGCTGGATCTCCATCAACCTCTCCTTCCCCCTTGCTGGATCAAGAAGGAGGAGACTTCACTGCACCGTACGTGTGTTGAACGCGGAGGTGCCGTCCGTTCGGCACTCGGTCATCGGTGATTTGGATCACGGCGAGTACGACTCCGTCATCCACGTTCATTGGAACGCTTCCGCTCGCGATCTACAAGGGTATGTAGATGCACTCCTTTCCCCTCGTTGCTAGTACACTCCATAGATGCATCTTGGTGAGCGTAGGAAAATTTTAAAATTATGCTACGATTCCCAACAGCTGGAAGGCGGGGCCTTGTGATTTGACTGCTCGTATAAATGTGCCGACGACCTGATCGAGGAGGAGCAAAGAACCGTGCGGTATACTCAAGTTTTCCACTGGAGTAGTACTGCGACGGAGGAGCACGAAACACGGCAGCCCAGTGCCATATGGCGATAAAAAATGATCTAATTTGCTAGTCATCTCATTGTTAGCATTGTTCTATTCATTCCCTCAAAAAAACCATTGTTCTATTCATGCCTCGCAGAGAACGTGACACGTGCGGCGAAACACCCGAAGCAAAAGATGAAACACAGGAGCAAAAGAAGAAGGAAGATTATCACCCCAAATGATCTAATTCGCCGTGGAGTCGTAACTGCTTCTTCATCGCCTCCACGACCTTCATCTCCTTGCGTGTCTCCTCCGCCATCTTCTTCATTCTGTCCATTACGCGGGATTTCTCGACGCGAGCCTTCATCATGTGTTCCACGGCCGCATTACGTACCTTGACAGCAGCTGGGTGCTCGATGCGGAGCTTCGCCAACTCCTCCGTCTGTTCCATGATGAGGGCCTGCAGCATCTTCATCGATGAACTACTATTCTCATGCAGCTTCTTCCAGCCGGCGTTCCTCTCCTTCAATAGGTCGATCTCGTGGCAGAGCTTCTCCTTGTCCTCCTGAAGTGGCAGGATTTCGCCGGTCGCCTTCTTCTCCGAGGCAATGCTCTTCTTCAGCAGCATCACCAAGCCGGCGGTCAACTCCCCCTGCTGATTGAGCTCAGCGGGCATGTCGTCGAGGCTCTCCTTCAGCAACTCCATCAAGCCTTGGATGAACTCCTTCTGCTTATTGAGCTGATCAGGCATGCTGTCAAGGGATAACGACTCCAGCTCTGCCGGCTCGGCATGTTCGCCTCCGCAGCTAGGGCGCTCCTGGGAGCCATCGCCTGCCCGTGAGAGATCTTTCGAGGTCTCTACGTGGCGGCGAACCCTCTCTTTTTTTTTCTGCAGCCTTGGTTGCCGCTCCCTTGTTACGAGTAGTTCTCGACCTAGAGCTCTGCTCACCGGCCATGGCAACGACGGACGAAGAAGAAGCACTTATGAGGAGGAAAGGTAGAGTAATTTTCGGTTAGGTAGTTCCCCTTTTTATAACCTAAGTACTAGCACTATTACTAATACCTGCATAGTGGGAACACGTTCAGGTTTGGTACGTACTAGTAGGTGTGAGCAGGCTTTCGAATGTGATGGGAACAAGGTAAAGATTAATTGATGGTTTTGGTTTCGAGGCCCGAAACGGCTCCCGATGAGTTTAGCGGAACATAAATTTCAAGTACTACAATGCTCAAATGCGTAAATATTATGTTACTGTCAAAAATTGGCACAAAATATGAAGGAGACCAATGGAAGTACTACTAGCAACCCACGATTTAACTACTCGCATGCACGCAGTGGAGTAATAATGTCTTTCTTCCGCCCTCACGTCCACTCAATTTGCATGCGCTGTATTAATTGACCATCAATGAAGTGAACGACTTTACACGCGTCAAATTATCACATGGGGTGGATCTTGGTACAAAATTGCGTCCGCCCGTGTACCCGCGTGTGCGTGCGAGGGAATGAGTGTGTGCATGGCGTGCGTGCACATCTTCGCTTCGTGCGTGTACCGCCAGTATGGCTCAGGGAGGACGAGTACATTCTTCTGGAACCAGCAACACATCACTGTGATCAATCCACGCAAGGAGGTCGCGACAACGCCTCCACATGTGCCACGTGGCTTCATGAACTGTAAGAGAGACACTGTGTAGCGTGCCATTGGTATTCTAATTTACGTGTTTTGCACATACTCGAAGTACTAGTAAGGTACACGTGCATTGCACGCATCAGATTTTGCAACCAAATTATGAATAAATACCACACTATAGCATGTAAGCTCTGAGTCATATATGCCTGATGTAGCCCTTCGCTTAATTCTTATAGTTCATCTCATTAAAAATCAATTAGTTTTTATAAAAAAGCTAAGAACGCGGGAATAGGAAAAACATGGGATTATAGTGGAATGTCATCTTGAATCCTACAGGATTGTACGAGTGTTTGATTGTGCATAGAAAAACGCAGAATTCTTTCAAAGAGGTTGGAGTGGATGGGATGTTTCCTATGAAATCTAGTGCAAATGAATCATATGGAAAAATTCCTATGGTTTACAATCCAACGAATCAAACAACCAAGATAGGAAAAATTCCTAATGATTAGAATCCTCCAAAATTCCTTTGAGAATCCTTTGAATCAAAGAAGCCCTTAATCTATTTTATGATTCATGGAATTGTGCGTTGTAAAGCATAAAGTAAAAAACAAATAATGGCAATTCAACTAGAAAAAAAGTTTGGGCAGTTATGATACAGAAGATTCTAGAACAAAAGAGAACCACTGTTGTTTTGAGGTTCAACCATGGAGTCTGCTAGATTGTACATGTGGCAAAATCCGGTGGGGGCTAGAAGATGGTGCGAGGAGCCGAGTGGAGGGAGACTATGAAGGAATGAACAAGTGCGAGATCGATATTTAGAGAGAGGGGGCGAACACGTGCGCTGTTGCGCGCAGTGGCGGAGCCATGAAAAATAAATGAGCTAGGGGGCCAAGCATTGCTAATCCTTTACGAGGAGGGTCAATTCATGAACTTAAACCATTTTTAGCAGCAATTGTCTAATGATCACATTCATATTAGCCTCGATATATAGTGATGTTAGGGGGGAGGGGGCAGGGCCCTTACTGCCCCCTGTCTTCGCCATTGTGCACGCGTCTGAGAGATGAAGCGGAAGGCATGGATGATGAGAGGGGGACGTTGGATATATAATTAATGTGGGTGTATTAGCTATATATGTTAATCCTATATAGAGAGGTATAGATTGATCGATGTGGACGTGGGAAAGAGGGTGAGACCTCACTGGATATATCGATTGATCGGTTTGTGTGGAAAACTATGAAAGACCTAGCTATATACACACATACATAGAGGAACATCGATCGTTGCGCATGCACGCGTGAGAGATAAAGAATGCCCGATATGATGGAGAGGGGGATGTGTGTGGGTGTGTGCCTTCATGGGAGACCGACCTGAAGAAAAAGATTGCATGCGTGCGATGGATAATGCCGACTGGTAGTGTGTGTGCATGCATGCACGAGAGAAAGTTAGTGGTACAATTATAAAGAGAAGACTACTGTGTGGGTGTAAAAGAATAGGTGAGGTCATAATCAATGTAAAGTTGAATTCAAATATTTGAATAAGAGATCCTGATGTTTGAAACCCATGCATACATGAATATAACGGAGATCTGTGCGGTGTGGTTTGGAGACGAGCATGTTGTAATGTATACACATTGAACAAGGTCAGACTGATTTGAATTTGAGATACCGATGGCAGACATCATTTGGCCACGTCGCATCCGTGCATGGACACACTATTCTAATTGGAGATGATGGGCGGCTTTCGCATCACATATCTATATCTATACCCCTATATATATATTTTTATATTTTATATTTTTTTATATTGTGTGCGGGTAACTTTAACTTTGAAAGATGGTCGTTGGATGAGGCGAATCCGATGGTCCAAAGATGGCAAATTTGAGCACTACTAGCCGTTGGATATCATCTAGATTCCACCAGATTTCGCCACATGTATAATCTAGAAGACTCCATGGTTGAACTTAAGCATAATGCACAAACATCAAAACACAAGCACTTCTTATTTGTTCTAGAATCTTCCGTATCAGAATTGCCCAAATGTTTTTCTACATGATTTGCCATTATTTGTTTTTACTTTATGTCTTACGACGCACAATTCCATGAATCTTAAAATAGATTAGCTTTCTTATAAAAACTAGATGATTTTGAATGAAATGAACTATAAGAATTAAACGAACATCTACATCATGCATATATGACTCAAAGCTTGCATGCTATAATGTGGTATTTATTCATAATTTGGTTGCCAAATCTCATGCGTGCAATGCACGTGTACCTTACTCTAGTCTAAATGGTGTTTGTGTGTGTGTTGTGCGTGTTGAGGTGCAAATTGTCTTTTTTTTGGGTACACGTTAAGCTTGTTCTTCCGAAATTTCAAGCCGCGCCTTGTTATGCCGAAAATTCAAGCTAGCGTCTCTGTCTATCGTGCTGCGAAACTCCCGCCTCTTCAACCCGCGCCTTGTTAGCCCGAAATATTTAAGATATATCTTTGTCTCGTTGTGCTCCGACAACTCCCTCCATCTCAACCCGCGCCTTGCTATTCCGAAATTACAACGCGCGAAAACTCCCACCTCCTGTGAAATCCCGACACGCGAAATGCCCGTGGTACCCCTGAACCGAAAGAACCGCCTCAAATCGGTGGGGGTACTTTCGTAACTTACCCCACATTTCGGACAAGCGCGTCTCTAAGCCATGGTTCCCCACTGCCATCCCATCCGCCCACCCATTCGTACACCGAGGCCGCGAAAACCCGCGACGAAACCCCACACCCTGCTCCGTCCGCCACCCAGCCGGAGCCTCTTCCCCGACGACGTCGTCCACAGCAACACCTCGACGTCCCTCATCCACCGTACCGGATGAGGATCCGTCGTCGATCTCATCGTCCCGCCGGTTCAGCCACCCCGTCCTCCACCTCCAAGGAGCTGCCCCGACGTTCCCCTCGTCTTTCGCGCCACCTCCATTCCCACACCGCCGTCTTCACCTGCACCACCGGAAGAGCATCATCATCACCGTTTCCTCGGATGAAGCTGCGGCCTAATCGGCGCCACCAAAGAGGTTGTACACTAATCGCCGCATTTTCTTCTTGATTCGATCTCACGGTGCTGCCGGCGCTCGGTCCCGAGCCGACACGGCGCGGCTCCATCCACGGCGGCGTCGCCGGCCACTTCCTCCACGGCGTCGCTCCCTCGGCGGCGACGTCCACATCAGTAGGAGCTGCTGCTGCTTTAGCTCTCGCTCGCGCTGCTGCTCTGCTCTTGCTCTCGGTCCCCTGCCTGGTCTGCTCTTGCTATTGCTCTTGCTCGCGCTGCTGCTCTCGCTCTTGCTCTTGCTTGCGATGCTGCTCCGATTTAGCTACACTTTAGTCGACTGAATCGACTTTTGGGTCAGTCGATTTTCAGGGGGTGGGGGGGCTCGCCGGGGTGAAGGAAGAACCAGCCGCAGCAGGGAGGGGGGCTCGCCGGAGAGGTACCCCACTATCTATCTTAGGGTTCAGGATGGGGGCGGTGGTCGCCGGCGGTGGCGGGGCGTTGGCGGGGCGGTGGCGTGGGGATCGCCGGAGAAAAAGCTCGGCACGGGGGGGGGGCCTAGAGGGATGGCCGGGGCGGCGGCGGACCGGCGGTGGGGGGTGTTTTCGGGGCGGGCGGGGCGGCGCACCACCGGCCGCGGGCGGCGGGGGGCTGCTGTTTGGCCGGTGGTGGCTGGCGGCTCAGGGAGGTGGAGGTTGAAGATGAACCGCAGGCCCTTGATTTCGTATCCAACGGCTGCAAAATCGACTGACCAGAGATGAAAAAGTCAGTCGACCGACGTGTAGCCTCACCTTGCTAGTGCGTTCAGTTTCGACAGCAAAATTCAGTTTCGACAGCAAAATTCAGTTTCGACAGTTAAGTTCAGTTTCGACAGTTAAGTAGTTCAGTTTTCGACAGTTAAATTCAGTTTCGACAGTTAAGTTCAGAGATGAGCGGCTGATGTATTTTACATCTAGCACTTTGTGGTTATGTATTTTACGTCATGTATTGGAGATGCTATTAGAATTCCACTCAGGTTAACGTTGTTCGTTGTCTCTCTTGTCCTGCTTCAGCCTCGGCGTCGTACAACTCACCGGAGCTGCTCCAACGACGAAACCCTCCATCACAGCGGAGCAGTACCTCGGGCTCCATCTCCAGACGCCTAAGATCTTCTTCCCCTCCTCCGACAGCCAAGTCAGCCGGAGCATCCTCACCGGCCAACCCAATCACGCTGAGATCGACATGGCTTCGCCAAAGAGGTTGTACACTTGTTGCATCTCTTTTTTACTCTACATGTTATATATATTGTCCACTGAGCACTCGTAGTAACGGGAAATACGATTATTTTATCCTACTATATGACAAGCAGTGAGGTACCAGGCAACTTAGCTATCCGTGATGGACTCTCTTGAACGCCATCATTATTTATCTCTGCGCGTTTGAGCTGTGCATTTGTCGATGGGCCTGGGAGTTGAGCTAGTATGGCAGTGGCCTGGGTCCAAAGTAATAGAAGTAGCACAAAAACATTTTTTTAGTGTAGGATTTTCCTTGCTCAAGCCTGCCTACTAGAATCGCCAGTGCTTGAAAGGAAAAGTGAATGAAAAACATCGGAATTGGAAAGTTTCCTATGGTACTACTTTTCATGAATTTGGTGCAAAGGAATGGAGCAAAGGAAAACTGTAGGATTTGTTCCTTTAGTGTCTCCTTGAAAGAAAAACCGTAGGAATTCTAATTTCCACTTCTCCTCCTTTTCATATTCCTATTCATCAAGCACAAGACTAAGAGATAGTAGCATAATAGCATTATAACCGTACATTTTCTTGTGGTTTGACTTAATCTCACCATGCTTTTTTGCATCCTGTGATCTTCCAATTGTTGTGAATCAAACACCCAGATTGGCAGAAATCCTGTGTTTTTAAATTCTCTGTTTTGCACGTGCATTCCTATCCTATTCCTGTCTATTTCCTATCCCTGCATTGTTAGAATCCTCAAATTCAAACAAGCCCTTACTCAATTACTTCTGTTACAGATATGTGTCAAAGAAAACCTTGTGTGGTTTGTCCTGCTCCTGCGGCGCTGTGTTCCACCCCAGCTCAGCTGCTCCAACGACGGAAGGGTTCACCACAGCAGGGATCCGCTCTCCAGACTGTCTTTCGCCGCCTCAGATCTTCTTCCCCGCCGCCGGCAGCCACGGCAACTGCATTACCATCATCAACTGAGCAGATGACCTTGAGGACTACACGGGTCCGCAAGAGAGGTCGCACTCTTCCGTGTCTGCTTA
Organism: Triticum aestivum; assembly: GCF_018294505.1. Lineage (NCBI taxonomy): Eukaryota > Viridiplantae > Streptophyta > Magnoliopsida > Poales > Poaceae > Triticum > Triticum aestivum. The sequence goes on along the minus strand of NC_057811.1, from coordinate 166,715,924 downwards.
CGTTATGCGTCGCTTAATATGATGACATGCTACATTATCGTCGTGTTCACCTATTAGACTCCGAGTCAGGTCCAAACTAATGCTGAAACTTGAGTTTTTAAATGGTTGTGGGGTACATATTGGGGCAGCAATCAGTACTATCTGTCTACTATCTGGTTAATCTCCGGTGTCTACTATGAGTTTCATGTTGGGTGCAAACAAACATTAAAGGAGCCATTATCTGTATTTTTTAACTAAAGCTATTATCTGCCTGCTATCATTGGTTTTGGGTCTATCCACAGTTTGCTACCATCACTCTGGATTTGTGCATGCACTCCTTACATAATCTCACTATGTTTTATTCCTATGCATGCCAGTTATTGTACACAATGGAACTGATCATGTAGAGCAAAAGAGACGAGCCTTGCGTGGCAATAAAATTTCATGCAGACGTCGTTCCATGGTGGGCGCAAAGGCAGCCCCCCTCCACCCATTTCGGATCGTAATCAAGAGGAAGATAACTGTTCTGAGGGGGATTCAGAAGGAGAAGACCACTCCTATTTACCCCATGAGGTCTTCGCTCTAACTTGGCATGCTGATGTTGGTAATATCATGCATATGGTGCCTTGCATTGCTTACTGTATACATTAAAGATGTCATCTGCTTAGTTTAGACATGCTTTGTGTCAATGCCATCTGTTTAGTTTCTTTATCGTATATGTGAATCATGCAATGCCATCTTGTCTAGCCAGGCATCATATATGTGAATTTTGCAATGCCACCCTGGTTAGCCAGTCATCTTATATGTGAATTATATCATGCCATCATTTTTTATTACGTGTTAAATTTGTCAACAATTTTAGTACATTCAATTACTCTTCCTGTGCATCAGCCATTCGGCACGGTCATGGAAAAATCTGGAGTGGAAACAAGGTCTTCAGAGCAGACAATGCTATCTGACGAAGCGCATGTCTTGCTGGTTACCGATAGCTCCTCAGAGGAGGATTCAGAGACAGATGACCAGTCATATTCCCCCCCCCCGAGGTGCATGCCCTAACTTGGCAGGGTTATGTTGCTCATATCGTGCGTATGGTATCTTGCATTGCTATGTCATTTGCTTAGTTTAGACATGCTTTGTGTGAATGCCACCTGTTTAGTGTCTAATTACCATATATGTGAATTATGCAATGCCATCTTGTTGCAAGACATTATATATGTGAATTATGCAATGTTATCTTGTTGCAAGGCATTATGTATGTGAATTATGCAATGCCATGCTGTTTAGGCAAGCGTCATATATGTGAATTATATCATGCCGTCCTTTTTTTGTATTTCTCATTGCTTTTGTCGACAATGTTTGTATATTCAACTGCTCTTCCTGTGCATCAGCCATTTGAATTGGTGATGGAGAAATCTGGAGTGAAAACAAGGTCTTCAGAGCAGACAATGCTACCTGCTGAAGCAGATATCTTGCTGGTTACAGATAGCTCTTCAGAGGAGGATTCAGAGGCAGATGACCAGTCCTATTATCCCCCTGAGGTGTATGCTCAAACTTGGCAGGGTTATATTACTCATATAATGCATATGTTGTATTGCAATGCTTAGTTTTTACATCATATACACAATATTGAATGCCATCTCCTTAGTTGACACATCATATATGCGATTGCCCTCTGCTCACTTCCTTAGTATATAAATCATATATTTGAATTATGTCATGCCATGATGTTTACATAGACAGCATGTATCTGAATTATGGCATGCCAACCCATTTTCTAAAGACATAATATAGTTATATCATCTCATCCTGTTTACATAGTCATCATATTTTAAATTATGTCATTCTATCCGTGAATTATATCATGCCATCATGTTTCCATCGACGGCATGTTTGTGATTTATGGCATGCCAACCACTTTAATAGACACATCGTATAGTTATATCATGTCATCCTGTTTACATAGTCATCATATTTTGAAGTATGTCATTCTATCCTGTTTAGTTAGCCATCATACATGTGAAATTGTGTCATGCTATCCTGTTTAATTAGCCATCATATATGTGAAATTATGTCCTGCTATTCTGTTTGCTTAGACAACATAAATGTGAATTATTTCATGCCCTGTTTTCTTCCCTACTATCCATTGCACCTGTCTATCTTACAATGTCTGTACATTCAATTACTTTTCTTGTTTATCAGCCATTTCAATTGGAGGGAGTGATGGCAGTATCTGTGGGAGTAAAAACACGGTCTTCAGAAAAGATCGTGCTACCTGTCGATGCAGATAGAACCACGGTTGTACTTGCCCAAGAACCAGCCCCACCACACATAACCCACACTCATGCAGATTGTACCCCTACCCAGTTGGACAGAGAACCAGCTACACCCCTTCTAACCCCAACCCCAGCAGATAGACACCCAGTTCCCGTTGACACAGCACCGTCTCCACCACAGAGCACCCAAACACGAGCAGTTAGTAAGGCAACTGCAGTGCCCAAATCACGAGGACCACCACTCCGAACCCGAAGTCAACGCTTAAAGCAGAAGAAGAATTGTTCTCAGGTCAGGTTCCGTAGCTATGGTTCATACTACTTTGCTCTTGCATCACTGTATTTACTGATACCAACTAATTTCAAATTTGAAGGATGCAATTGAAACTCCAATGGCGCAACAGGTATGTTTTAAACCTGTTTCTTCAACGTGTTTGGCTGTTTGCTGTTGTAACTTGCTCTATGTTGATTTCAGTTTCAATTGAATAAACAGTTATGTTCTCATGCCATGCACATTACAAGTGTTGTTATTGCTGTGTAGTTTCCCACACTTATATTCTGTCTATGCTGCTTTGTCTTAAATAGATATGATTCGAACTGTATCTATCTTGATTTGGCAACATAAACTAGAATGATATAGACCATACAGTGACCATACTACATAGATATATGTTTGTTTCATGCTGTTATCCTGTCCACCTTACTACTGAACTGGTTTACCAAAATGAGTTTCATATACTACATTGTAAACCTGAGATGTGTTTGTTTGTTTCTCTTTTAGAACGCGGATAAAATATTGGAGAAGAGTACCCTGTTATGCAATGGTAAAGGAAGTAATGCAGATAAGGTTCAAGATAGTGAGACATCCCTGTTGGTCTCCAAGAAAGCTGATAAAAACTATATTGAAGACACTGAGACAACCCCAAAGTCCTGTCTTGATGTAGTGTTCGAGTTACTGGCTACCACTGCTGGCACCAGCTCTTCGAACTCGTTGCCTGAATCAGTTCGGCTTCTTGAGTCTCAACTTCAAGTTGAAAGACATCGATCAGATGTTATGCGACAGGAAGCCGAAGGACTGAGGAAGTCCCTGCAGAATTCAGATGCATACTTTCTGGTGCAACAGCAAGCGCTGGAGGACTTAAGCGCCAAACAAGAGAAAGTTAATAAGCTTGCTAAGCATCTTGCCAGCATTATGGGTACCCAGGATATTGTTTCTTGAGCTCTTCTGAAGTGGTTTCAGTTCTGGACTTGTTTTGCTGCGGCGTTTATATGCTGCTGTGTTCCCTATATTTGCACTGGTGGCGAACTTTGATGCCCAGTGGATGTAATATGTGTAATAGCCGTGATAGCCTAGTGTAAGTTGCTTGCTTATTTATTTCCTTGTTGTCTTGTTTATTTGTTTGCTTGTAGTCAGTGCAGTTCTTTTTCTGCGCTTTGCTAGTGGCTGCAATAACCTATTTTTTAAAACTAGGCCACAATAACCATGGGCTAATATTTACTGTAGTGACACTGGGCCTCCTACGGGCCGTAGAAACAGTGGGCCTTCTAGGGCGTAGAAACAGTGGGCCTTCTACGGGCCGTAGAAACAATGGGCCTTCTACGGGTCGTATCATCAATGGGCCTTATACGGGCCGTATGATCGATTGGCCAAACATGGGCCAAACAGACCGCATTCTGGCCGTAAACGGGCTAGAGTTGGAATCGTCCGTTCATGGGCCGACCATAACGGGCCATCGTTAATAGGCCGTATTTGATGATGCTATGAAAACGGCCCAACATATTAATGGACCACAAACGGGCCGACTGTAACCACGGGCTGAATTTGGCCCACAAGCAGAAAATGACAGTAACGGGCCGTAAGTAAACGAATGCTGGAAAATAGCCCAAGAATAAATGGGCTCTGAGAAGGCCGAAAGATAACATGGGCTGGAAACGGCCCAACGGAATAACGGGCCGTTAATGGGTATAAAGTGATACACTGTTCATTACGGGCCAGTTTCACCACGGGCCGTTAATGGGTGTAAAGTGATACACTGTTCATTACGGGCCAGTTTCACCACGGGCCGTTAATAGGCCAAGAGTTACATAGGGCCTCATATGGGCCGAAAGACGTCATGGGCCATACATGGGCCAGAAGTGAAAACGGGCTGGAATCATATTGGATGGCCCAGATGACGCTACTGGGCCTAATTCGAATAGGGCGTAACGGGCCTTGGGTTAGCGGGCTGTAAATGGGCTATATGCGAACAGGCCGTTAACAGGCTTTCCATGGGCCGGCCCGCCACCTTTTGACCAAGTCAAACGGGCCGGCCTTTTCACAGGAATGGGCCTCTGTTGGGCCGTGCCACGTGTCGACGTATCATAGGCGCCTTCTGTCCAATGAGTGGATGACATCTGTCCCAGCGATGAGCCGACACGTGTTTCCTCCAGCCAATGATGATTTTACACGTGGAAAATCCCCATTGGTCGGGGCTGTTAACGGGTTATCGGATCCAAAACCCGACCCGATAGCTTAACGGCGTTCCGTTACGGTGGATGCCACGTGTCGGTCACCCTTGACGAAAGCACTTCTGTGACGCGCGATTTATCGTCATGGAAGTGGACACTTCCGTGATGATAATTTTGGTAATGTCATGGAACACTTCTACGACAGCACAGGTATGACTATCTTGATTCTGTCATAAATTTGTCATGGATGTACATGCATGACAAAAAACGCGACCTACTGTGACAAACACGTATCATCACGGAAGTGTATTTTTTTGTAGTGTGTAGTCCAACTCTTAACGCGATCAAACCGATGTAAGTACTGAACGCACCACAACCTCCGTGTTCTGCTACACGTTCAGATCGTTGACGTCAAACCTCGCTTCTTATCAGCAAAGACATGAGGTAGTTAAATGAGTTTACGTCAGCAAGACGGCGTGGTTGATTTTGTGATGGTGACTCAGTGCATTCTCTCGCAGAGGCTTCGCCTAAGCACTACGAAAATCATGACCGACGGGTGGAAACTTCTGAAGGGGGCACCGAGCACACGGCTAGAGTACATTGTCTTGTCTATTTAGGGCGCCCTCGACATATATATAGGTGGAGATGGAGAGAGGGCAGGATTGCCAGGGAGTCTTTCCCCAAGTAGGCCGAATCCTACTTGGGTGCTTGCTCCAAAGGGCCTGTATTCCCGTGCTTTAGCTTTTGGATCCGTCATGTGATCATCAGATTCTCGACGATACTCAAACATCTGATCTATGTATAAGTGTCATCCCTGGATCGGTAATGCTGACACACACAGTACTGGAAGGATTTATAACAGAGTTCAATCACACACTTATTACATCAAATGTCTCAAAAGAGAACTTATTACAATAAATATGGCTTAAGGCCATCTAAACGAAATAATAGCGGAAGGCTTGGAAGATAAAGTGAGTCCATCAACTCCAGCGGCATAGCTGAGTGCACGACAACGACCTAGCGCACCTTACTCTTCGTCTGAAAAGTCTGCAACATGATATGTTGCAGCCCAAAAGGGGTCAGCACATGGAATATGCTGGCAATATAACACAGTGGAGCAATGAACAGATAAATGCTACCACTACATGCATATAAGGCTGGTGGAGGCTCTATGGTTATAATGTTTTGTGAAAAGCCAATTTTTCCCTACATCAAAGGAATATATTTTGTTTAACTATCATGGTAGTTGATAAACATTGAGAATGGTAAATCCCCATCTCAATCCCAATTAAACAAGTAATTAGCAACCCAACAAATTAATTTAGAGTGATGAGATCAACATGATAATTCAAGAACCAGATACTCAAGATGTCCATAACCGGGGACACAGCTAACCATGATTAGTTTGTACACTCTGCACAGGTTTGCGCACTTTTCCCCACAAGACTCGATCTCCTCCGTTGGATTTCTGGCACTACATGGTGTTTGAGAAACGGATGACCGAGACACAGTCTTTTAGAAACATTAACTCTTTACTCTGGGTGGACAGTTACACCTACTTTCCCCTACATCTGCTAGCCCACCACTGAAAGAGGTCATGCAACATACTCAACTAAGCTAGAGCCCATAATATCTTGTGGTTGCACACGGAAGTTTCTAGCATGAATAATCTTATGATCCCTTTGAGCCTACATGGCGAACCAAAAAGGACAGCACTAGTATATCCCCCGGTGCCCGCAACCAATCCACCCAGATATGTGTTGAAGTAGCCACCTTAAGTTAACCATTAATTAACAATCTCACATATGTCATGGATACACGCAACCCAATCAATGTCAACGAGCATAGCATGGCAATATAAGCATAACGTAGAAGTAACTCCCAAGGGTTTGATAATAAAAAGGTAATAGCTTGTACCTCATCATCAACTTCCCAATACCCACAAGTTAATCACATCCTAATCAATGCAGTGTTTGAGGGTTGTAACTAATGCATAAAAAAACTGGGTATGAAAATTGTATGATCAATGTGTTACTTGCCTTGCTGACGACCTGCAAACCCTAGAGACTCGTAGTAGCACGCTTCGCACTCTGGGAATTCTATCGCAAACAAACAATAGCATACATAAGCACTCAAGCAATGATGCACGGGTAAAACTCAAATAAGAAGATCCAAACTGAAAGTTCAACTGAAGAGCTTCGATTTGCAAAAAGAATCAATCGAATCGGAGCTACGAAACTGAAACTATGGTAAAAAGAACTTCGAATTCAAATCTGCTTGAAACCAAATTTTAAATTGTCAAAACCTTGTTCAAGTTGATTAAATAGAAAGAGGGGCTTGAGACGAAGATTTTGGCATTGGTTTCACTGGATTTGGACAAACGGTTGAAAAGTTGCGAGGGTTTGAAGATCAGGGGCTAATCTACGATAAAAGTAATCATGGATAGGTCCCTGGCAAAAAAACAGAAAAAGAAAAATCTATCGGACGAACGTCCGCTAAAAGAGACGAACGGGCAAATTCGTTCGTTGAAACAAATGAACGAACGTTCGCAAACGAACTAAACCGAGAAAACCGAACCGATCTAAAAGAAAAAACTAATCTAGGGTTTTGAAAAAACCGATGCGGTTTTTACCTAAACTGAAAAAAAACAACGGCGGCGGCTCGGATCTGACGGCGGCGGCGCGAGTCCGGCGAGGCAGCGGCTCGGCGAGGCGGGCGACGGCCGGCGCTGGTGGCGGCTGTGCGGCACGGCGGGGCGCGGGCGGCGCGGCGCGGGGGCGCGGCGGCAGCAGGCGCCGGCGGCGCGAGCGGCGGTGGTTGCGGCGCGGCGGCGGGGTGCGGCGCGGCTCGGTGTTCGGGACGAGGAGAGGAGCGGGCGGCGGCGGCATATAAAGGGGGGTCCGACTTGGGGGAGGAGGCAAGCCACGGCGGCGGGGGCATCCCGGACTCCGTCGAAGTCCGGCTTGGGCACGCGGGCGAGCGGGGGAAGGCGGTGGCACGCGACGGGCCGGCTGGACTTCGGCCCATTTCAGTCCGGGAGTTTTAAAAAAAATAGATCCCGCCGAAGAAAAATCCTAAATAAATATAAAAAAATTCTATAAATGCCAAAAACAATTTTTACCGTCTAAATAAAATATTTATAACTTAGTTTCTTGGCCTAAAAATGCATATTTTTCTAATTTAATAAAATAGCAATAAAATCCAAATAAATTATGATTTGATTTTAATATTTTTCCTCCAATGTTTCTTTTATTTTGGAGAAGTCATATTATCTCCTCTCATTTATTTTTTTATATTGGAAATATTTTTCGAAGAGAAAAATAATTAAAACCAAATGATCCTCTTTTCAATATTTGAGAAAATTCAAATATGAAAATAAATGAAATCCCCAACTCTCTCTGTAGGTCCTTGAGTTGCTTAGAATTTCTAGGATCCAAAACCAGAATGCAAATAGAATATGATATGCATATGATGACCTATGTATAACATTCCAAATTGAAAATTTGGGATGTTACAAACCTACCCCCCTTAAGGTGAATCTCGTCCTCGAGATTCGGGTTGGCTAGAAAATAGGTGTGGGTGGTCTTTCCGTAGGTCCTCCTCTCGTTCCCAGGTGGCTTCATCCTCTGTATGGTGGCTCCACTGAACTTTGCAAAACTTGATAACCTTGTTGCGGGTGACTTGGCTGGCAAACTCGAGAATCTTGACTGGTTTCTCCTCATAGGTCAGATCACTATCCAACTGAATTGCTTCCAGGGGCACTGTATCTCTTAGAGGAATATCGGCCATCTCAGCATGACACTTCTTCAACTGGGAAACGTGAAATACATCATGAACTCATGACAGTCCTTCGGGTAACTCCAACTTGTAAGCCACTTCTCCCATACGTTCCAAAACTCGGTATGGTCCTACAAATCTTGGGGCTAACTTTCCTTTAACTTCAAATCGTTTAAATCCTCGCAGAGGCGACACACGAAGATATGCTCTGTCTCTGATTTCATAGACTACCTCCTTGCGTTTTGAGTCTGCATAACTCTTCTGCCTGGACTGAGCTACCTTCAGTCTATCTCGAATTAACTTAACCTTCTCTTCGGACTCTTTGATCAAATCTGGTCCAAACAACTGATGGTCTCCAACTTCATCCCACATCAACGGTGTCCTGCACCTCCTTCCATACAAGGCTTCGAAAGGTGCCATCTTCAAACTGGCCTGGTAGCTGTTATTGTATGAGAACTCTGCATAGGGCAAGTTATCATCCCAACTAGATCCATAATCCAGTGCACAAACTCTCAACATGTCCTCCAGAATCTGATTGACTCTCTCGGTCTGTCCATCGGTCTGCGGATGAAAAGCTGTACTGAACTCTAGCCTGGTACCCAAAGTCTGGTGTAGCTGGTGCCAAAACTTTGAAGTAAAATGTGTTCCTCTATCTGATACGATGGTCCTCGGAACTCCATGTAGACATACGATCCTGGTCATATATATCTTGGCCAACTTTGCACTTGTATAGGTGGTCTTTACTGGGATAAAGTGAGCCACTTTGGTCAAGCGATCCACTACTACCCAAATAGAATCATATCCCGATCGGGTCCTGGGTAATCTGGTAATAAAATCCATGCCAAGCTTGTCCCACTTCCATTCGGGTATCGGCAAAGGTTGCAGTAATCCTGCTGGCTTCTGATGTTCTACCTTCACTCTCTGACATACATCACATACTGCTACATACTCAGCAATATCCTTCTTCATTCCTGTCCACCAGAAATGTTCCTTCAAATCCAAATACATCTTGGTGTTTCCGGGGTGTATCGAGTATGGCGAGTCATGAACTTCCTGAAGTATCAACTTCCTGATCTCTGCATTATTGGGTACATAAACACGGTCCTCAAACCACAAGGTATCGTGCTCATCCTCACGAAAACCTTTGGCTTTTCCTTTGCCCATCCTCTCCTTTATCTCGGCAATTTCTTTGTCATCCTTCTGAGCTTCTTGAATCTTTCCCAATAATGTCGACTGAAGTTCCAATGTTGCAACAAAACCTCTAGGGACTATCTCCAAACGAAGCTCCCTGAGATCTTTGGCTAACTCCTTTGGCAATCCTCTGCTTACGAGGGTATTGGCATAACTTTTCCGGCTCAAAGCGTCTGCTACGACATTGGCCTACCGGGTTGATAGTGCAGCTTCATATCATAATCCTTTATAAGCTCCAACCATCTCCTTTGCCTGAGATTCAGCTCCTTCTGTGTGAAAATGTACTTCAAACTCTTATGATCCGTGTACACATCACAATGATTTCTAATAAGAAAATGTTTCCAGGTCTTGAGCGCATGAACTACAGCTGCTAACTCCAAATCATGCGTGGCATAATTCAACTCATGCGGTCGAAGTTGACGTGAGGCATACGAAACAACTCTTCCGTCTTGCATAAGTACACCTCCAAGTCCTAAGCGAGATGCGTCGTAATACACTTGGAAATCCTTGCGTATATCTGGAAGAATCAGCACTGGGGTTGTAACCAAACATTTCTTCAACTCTTGGAAACTTGCCTCACATTCATCTGTCCATTTTAACTTGGTGTCCTTCTTTAACAACTTCGTCATAGGCTTTGCAATCTTAGAGAAATTCTCGATGAATCTCCGATAATATCCTGCGAGTCCCAGAAAACTACGGATCTCTCCTACTGAGGTGGGTGCTAGCCAATCAGTGACCGACTGAACCTTGGTAGGGTCTACTGCTATACCTTCTCCTGATATAACATGTCCAAGAAATCCAACTTCCTTCAACCAAAACTCACATTTGCTGAACTTGGCGTATAACTGATGTTCCCTGAGCTTCTCGAGAACTAACGCAAATGCTCCTTGTGCTCCTCTTCATTCTTCGAGTACACCAAAATATCATCAATGAACACCACAACAAACTTATCCAAGAACTCCATGAACACCTTATTCATCATACTCATGAAATAGGCAGGGGCATTAGTCAATCCAAATGACATAACCGTATACTCATATAACCCATACCTTGTGGTGAAAGCTGTCTTAGGTATATCCTGTTCTTGGATCTTCAGCTGGTGGTATCCTGATCGCAGATCGATCTTGGAGAATACTTTAGCTCCTTGTAGCTGGTCAAACAAATCATTGATCATCGGCAATGGGTACTTGTTCTTGATCGTCACTTCATTCAATGCCCGATAATCAACAACCATTCTCAACGATCCATCCTTCTTCTCAACCAAGAGCACTGGGGCTCCCCACGGTGACGAACTTCGTTGAATGTAACCTTTCTCCAATAACTCTTTAATCTGCTTCTTAATCTCCTCCAGATCATTTGCGGGCATCCGGTATGGTCTCTTCGATATCGGTCCGGTGCCTGGCAACAGCTCTATCAAAAATTCAATGTCTCGATCTGGCGGCATGCCCGACAATTCGTCTGGAAATACATCCGGGTAATCCTTCACTACGGGCACTTCCTCCTGAACAACTCCGGAGAGAGAATTCACTTGGGTCCTCTTTGGTGCATGCCTAGATACATACTTGATCCTTTTTCCCTCCGATGTGGTGAGCAGAATTGACTTACTGGCGCAATCGATGTTTCCCCCATACATCGATAGCCAATCCATTCCTAGTATCACATCCAATCCTTGTGACTCCAAAATTATCAGGTCTGAGGGGAAAACATGCCTACCTATGGTTAATGGCATCTGAAAACATCCTTGGCTTGCCATATACTCCGCTCCTGGTGAGCTTACTAACATAGGGGTCCTAAGAACTTTGGTGGGCAACTTATACTTATCCACAAATCCCCTTGAAATGTATGAATGCGATGCACCAGTATCAAAAAGAACGATTGCAGTAAATGACTTAACCAAAAACGTACCGATAACTGCATCTGGCTGCTCTTCAACCTCCTCCACGTTCACGTGGTTCACTTGTCCCCTGTTGAAAGGGTTGGGCTTCTTCCCAGAGCTTCCATTGCCATTTCCATTCTTTGGTTCAGGACACTCATTGGCGTAGTGTCCAGTCTTCCCGCACTTGAAACAAGTAATGTGACTTTGGTCTTTCTTGGCGGGTGTGGCTGGGTTAGAGCGGTTCTGATTACTGCCTGCTCCATTCCCATTTCCATTCTTGGGGCCACTGTGGTTATGCGAGCTTCCTCCATTGTGGGTATGGCCTCCATGGTTATGGGTATATCCTCCCGAGTTCGGGGTGAAACGAGGCTGCTGCTGAGCTCCTGGATTGTACTTCCCTTGTCCATACTTCCTTTTGCGGCTCTCAATCTGCTGCTGCTTCCCTTCAATCATAAGAGCCTTGTCTACCAACTCCTGGTAGTTAGCGAATGTCGCTACCATCAACTGCATACTCATATCATCATTCAACCCTTCCATAAACTTCTCCTACTTCGCGGCATCGGTGGCCACATCATCTAGGGCATAGCGAGCTAACTGACTGAACTCATCCACGTACTGCCCCACAGTACGATTTCCTTGGTGCAAGTTGCGAAACTCACGCTTCTTCATGCTCATAGCTCCAGTTGAGACATGAGCAGTGCGTAATGCTTGTTGAAACTGCTCCCAAGTGACATTGGCTATGGGGAAAGTGGCTGGTAATTCTCCCACGATGAGGCTGCGGGTCCATCCAATTGATGTGCGGCAAAACGCACCTTCTCAGCATCTGTGCAACCTGCAGTGGTCAACTCTCTTCCAACCCTGCGTAGCCAGTCATCAGCAACTATTGGCTCGGTGCTACTGGAAAACACTGGCGGCTGCAACCTCAGAAAACGGGCTAAGTTGTCAACTGGAGGTGGTGGCGGTGGGTGGTTGTTGTTGTTGTTGTTGCCTTGGTTCTGGACTAGTTGCTGTATCAAGGTATTCTGCTGTTGGATCAACTGGGTGATCTCCGGTGGGAAGACAAATCCGGGGTCACGTCTCGGAGGCATCTGATGGGTTTAGAGGGGAGATATTAGAATAGAGTGAGGTCTAATGAGAAAGCACTACCCATATGCGCATGAGACAAACACATTCATATCACACCAATCAATTCAAACAAGGGCATACAAACGATCTAACTATCGTTACAAAAGTGCTCGGACTACTACTATATACATGGGGGAATACTACTGATAATATGGTGGTCTACTAGAAATTTTGATCGATGGAAGACTCCATGATATCAGCTCCAGCTTCGTCTTCGTAATCATCATCACTACCGTCGGGGTCAGAGTCGGTGTGGTCGATGATGATGTAGTCCTCGGGATGGTTGTCATCTCCTGGCGCGGGGTCTCCCATGAATACTCCTAGCTTCCTTGTCAGGTCGTCATTCTTCTCCACTAGTATTGCGATTTCCTCCTCATAACCGTCGTGTGTAGAGTTGAGTTCCTCTTCTAGTTCCATGTTCCTGGTCATCCCCTTCTTCATATCTATCATGCTCGCGCACATCTGGTTCTCCTGGCGACGAATGTGCTGGTTTAACTCCTGGATGAAGGCTGCAATGGACCTGTCCCTCCTGGTGCTGATCATCTCCCATTGCTCATCTCGGCGCCCACATATCTGGTAGATGGTGTCCTTAAGATTCTTGTGATAAACTTCGCCAATGCGTCCCATGGCGATGTGGGCTGTCATGCTCTTACCTAGACTCCAGGTTGGTGCATCAAAGGAAAACTCTATGGGTTCAGTAACTGGCGTGAATATCCTTCCTGGAACTTGAACTCGAATCATCCATCGCTCCTCTTCTTGTAAAGTGGCGGTGTAGGTCCCGGTGAAGCTTGGTATTCCGATGTTCAGGTACCTAGTGACTTCCTTCAAGTGTCTCCCGAAGGGTGTGTCTTCATCCGGTTGTGCAAACTTGTTCCTTGTGTCCACCATCCTATAGAGTAGAAAATGGAGAGGAGTCAGAAATGAGTAGAGAAGAGTGACCTATGGCTCATCTTAGTGGTCGTGTCCTACAATCAGCGTGTGCTCTGATACCATCTTATAGCAATCCAACCCTAGACGGTCAAATCTCTGTCTATAAGTGTCATCCCTGGATCGGTAATGCTGACACACACAGTACTGGAAGGATTTATAACAGAGTTCAATCACACACTTATTACATCGAATGTCTCAAAAGAGAACTTATTACAATAAATATGGCTTAAGGCCATCTAAAATAACAGCGGAAGGCTTGGAAGATAAAGTGAGTCCATTAACTCCAACGGCCTAGCTGAGTACACGACTACGACCTAGCGCACCTTACTCTTCGTCTGAAAAGTCTGCAACATGATATGTTGCAGCCTGAAACGGGTCAGCACATGGAATATGCTGGCAATATAACATAGTAGAGCAATGAACAGATAAATGCTACCACTACATGCATATAAGGCTGGTGGAGGCTCTATGGTTATAATGTTTTGCGAAAAGCCAATTTTTTCCTACATCAAAGGAATATATTTTGTTTAACTATCATGGTAGTTGATAAACATTGAGAATGGTAAATCCCCATCTCAATCCCAATTAAACAAGTAATTGGCAACCCAACAAATTAATTTAGAGTGATGAGGTCAACATGATAATTCAAGAACCAGATACTCAAGATGTCCATAACCGGGGACACGGCTAACCATGATTAGTTTGTACACTCTGCAGAGGTTTGCGCACTTTTCCCCACAAGACTCGATCTCCTCCGTTGGATTTCTCGCACTACATGGTGTTTGAGAAACGGATGACCGAGACACAGTCTTTCAGAAACATTAACTCTTTACTCTGGGTGGACAGTTACACCTACTTTCCCCTACATCTGCTAGCCCACCACTGAAAGAGGTCATGCAACATACTCAACTATGCTAGAGCCCATAATAGCTTGTGGCTGCACGGAAGTTTCTAGCATGAATAATCTTATGATCCCTTTGAGCCTGGGTGGCGAACCAAAAAGGACAGCACTGGTATATCCCCAGGTGCCCCCAATCAATCCACCCAGATGTTTGTTTAAGTAGCCACCTTAAGTTAACCATTAATTAACAATCTCACATCTGTCATGGATACACCCAACCTAATCCACGTCTATGAGCATAGCATGGCAATATAAGCATAACGTAGAAGTAACTCCCAAGGGTTTGATAATAAAAAGGTAATAGGTTCTACCGCATCATCTACTTCCCAATACCCACAAGTTAATCACATCCTAATCAATGCAGTGTTTGAGGCTTGTAACTAATGCATAAAAAATTGGGTATGAAAATAGTATGATCAATGTGTTACTTGCCTTGCTGACGATCCGCAAACCCTAGAGACTCGTAGTAGCACGCTTCACACTTCGGGAATTCTATCGCAAACAAACAATAGCATACATAAGCACTCAAGAAATTATGCACGGGTAAAACTCAAATAAGAAGATCCAAACTGAAAGTTCAACTGAAGAGCTTCGATTTGCAAAAAGAATCAATCGAATCGGAGCTACGGAACTGAAACTACGGTAAAAAGAACTTCGAATTCAAATCTGCTTGAAACCAAATTTTAAATTGTCAAAACCTTGTTCAAGTTGATTAAACGGAAAGAGGGGCTAAGGACGAAGATTTTGGCGTTGGTTTCACTGGATCTGGACAAACGGTTGAAAAGTTGCGAGGGTTTGAAGATGAGGGGCTAATCTATGATAAAAGTAATCGCGGATAGGTCCCTGGCCAAAAAACAGAAAAACAAAAATCTATCGGACGAACGTCCGATAACAGAGACGAAAGGATGAATTCGTTCGTTAAAACGAATGAATGAACGTTCGCAAACGAACTAAACCGAGAAAACCGAACCAATCTAAAAGAAAAAACTAATCTAGGGTTTTAAAAAAACAATCGGTTTTTACCTAAACCGAAAAAACAACGACGGTGGCTCGGATCCGGCGGCGGCGGCGCGAGTCCGGCGAGGCGGCCGCTCGGCGAGGTGGGCGACGGCGCGGCGCAGGGCGGCGGCGGCAGCAGGCGTGGCCGGACGGCGTCTGCGGCGGCGCGAGGCGGCGGTCGTTGCGGCGCAGCGGCGGGGTGCGGCGCGGCTCGGGGTTTGGGACGAGGAGAGGAGGGGGCGGCGGCGGCATATAAAGGGGGAGGGGGTCCGACTTGGGGGGAGGCAAGCCACGGCGGCGGGGGGCATCCCGGACTCTGGCCGGAGTACGGCTCGGGAACGCGGGCGAGCGGGGGAAGGTGGTGGCGCGCAATGGGCCGGCTGGGCTTCGGCCCAGTTCGTTCCGGGAGCTTTTTTAAATAGATTCCACCGAAGAAAAATCCAAAATAAATATAAAAAATTCTATAAATGCCAAAAACAATTTTCACCGTCTAAATAAAATATTTAGAACTTAGTGAACATTTTCTTGGCCTAAAAATGCAATTTTGAAAAATGCATATTTTTCTAATTCAAATAAAATAGCAATAAAATCCAAATAAAATTATTATTTGATTTTAATATTTTTGCCCCAATATTTCTTTTATTTTGGAGAAGTCATATTATCTCCTCTCATTTAATTTTTTATATTGGAAATATTTTTCGGAGAGAAAAATAATTAAAATCAAATGATCCTCTTTTCAATATTTGAGAAAATTCAAATATGAAAATAAATGAAATCCCCAACTCTCTCCGTAGGTCCTTGAGTTGCTTAGAATTTCTAGGATCCAAAACCAGAATAAAAAAATAATATGATATGCATATGATGACCTATGTATAACATTCCACATTGAAAATTTGGGATGTTACATGCCCCATGCCATATTTAATCGAGGGGGAAAGGAAAGAGAGGGGGAGAGGGAAGGAAGGGGGAATCCTATTCCACTCTTTCCTTTCCCTTCCCCTCTTTCCTTCTCCTCCTAGGCCGAACCATATGGGGGGCGCACCAGCCCCTTGTGGCTGGTGTGTTTCCCCTCTTGGCCCATAAGGCCCATATCTTTTGTCGGGGGTGTCCGGAACCCCTTCCGGTGACCCGATAATTACCCGGTACCCCTCGAAACACTTCCGGTGTCCGAATACCATCATCCTATATATCAATCTTTACCTCTGGACCATTTCGAGACTCCTTGTCATGTCCGTGACCTCATCCGGGACTCCGAACAACATTCATTTACCAAGTCACATAACTCATATAATACTATATCGTCATCGAACGTTAAGCGTGCGGACCCTACGGGTTCGAGAACTATATAGACATGACTGAGACACCTCTCCGGTCAATAACCAATAGTGGAACCTGGATGTCCATATTGGTTCCTACATATTCTACGAAGATCTTTATCGGTCAAACTGTTACGACAAGATACGTAATTCCCTTTGTCCATCGGTATGTTACTTGCCCGAGATTCGATCATCGGTATCTTCATACCTAATTCAATCTCGTTACCGGCAAGTCTCTTTACTCGTTCCGTAATACATCACCTCATGACTAACTCCTTAGTCGTTTGCTTGCAAGCTTATGATGTGTATTACCGAGAGGGCCCAGAGATACCTCTCTGATACTCGGAGTGACAAATCCTAATCTCGATCTATGCCAACTCAACAAACACCTTCGGAGATACCTGTAGAGCATCTTTATAATCACCTAGTTACGTTGTGAAATTTGATAGCACACAAGGTATTCCTCCGATATCCGGGAGTTGCATAATCTCATAGTCGAAGGAATATGTATTTGACATGAAGAAAGCAATAGCAATAAACTGAACGATCATTATGCTAAGCTAAAGGACGGGTCTTGTCCATCACATCATTCTCCTAATGATGTGATCCCGTTATCAAATGACAACACATGTATATGGTTAGGAAACCTTAACCATCTTTGATCAACGAGCTAGTCTAGTAAAGGCTCACTAGGGACACGGTATTTGTTTATGTATCCACTGTAACGCCCACGACGCGGCTATATCTCCCACGTGTCGAGGCACGACTTAGAGGCATAACCGCATTATGGTTTAGTCGCAAGAAGGGTCATCTTCACACAATCCCATGTAATGAACAAGAATGGGATAACGAGAGTTGGCTTACAATCGCCACTTCACACAATACATAAATATAATTCATACATCATCCAGAATCCACACATAGACCGACTACGGTCAAAATCCAAATGAAAATAAGATAACCCCAAATGCTAGATCCCTGATCGACCCAACTGGGCTCCACTACTGATCATCAGGAAAAGAAACATAGTAACGACCACGTTCCTCGTCGAACTCCCACTTGAGGTCGATCCCATCATCTGCACTGGCATCGTCGGCACCTGCAACTGTTTTGGTAGAATCTGTGAGCCACGAGGACTCAGCAATCTCACACCCGCGAGATCAAGACTATTTAAGCTTATAGGAAAGGATGATGTAATGAGGTGGAGCTGCAGCAGGCACTAAGCATATATATAGTGGCTAACATACGCAAAAGAGAGCGAGAAGAGAAGCAACGGAGCGGTCGTCATCTAGTAATGACCAAGAAGTGATCCTGAACTCCTACTTACTTCATTCATAACTCAAACCGTGTTCACTTCCCGGACTCCGCCAAGAAGAGACCATCACGGCTACACACGCGGTTGATGTATTTTAGTTAAGTCAAGTGACAAGTTCTCTACAACCGGACATTAACAAATTCCCATGTGCCTCATAACCGCGGGCACGGCTTTTGAAAGATAATACCCTGCAGGGGTGTCCCAACTTAGCCCATCATAAGCTCTCATGGTCAACGAAGGATAAACCTTCTCCCTGAAAGACCCGATCAGTCTCGGAATCCCGGTTTACAAGACATTTCGACAATAGTAAAACAAGACCAGCAAAGCCGCCCGATGCGCCGACAAATCCCGATAGGAGCTGCACATATCTCGTTCTCAGGGCACACCGGATAAGTCAAGCTACGAGTAAAACCAGTCCTCGAGTTTCCCCGTGGTGGCCCCGCAGGCTGCTCAGTTCGGACCAACACTCGAAGGAGCACTGGCCCGAGGGGGGTTAAAATAAAGATGACCCTCGGGCTCGCGAAAACCCGGGGGAAAAGGCTTAGGT
Source organism: Triticum aestivum (assembly GCF_018294505.1). NCBI lineage: Eukaryota > Viridiplantae > Streptophyta > Magnoliopsida > Poales > Poaceae > Triticum > Triticum aestivum. The sequence goes on along the minus strand of NC_057811.1, from coordinate 166,697,250 downwards.
GGCAAATGGTAAAACCAAGGTTGGGTCTTGCTGGAGGAGTTTTATTCAAGGCGAACTGTCAGGGGGTCCCATAAATCACCCAACCGCGTAAGGAACGCAAACTCAAGGAACATAATATCGGTATGACGGAAACTAGGACGGCAAGAGTGGAACAAAACACCAGGCATAAAGCCGAGTCTTCCACCGTTTACGAAATATATAGATGCATTAATTAAATAAGAGATATTGTGATATTCCAAAATATCCATGTTCCAACATGGAACCAACTTCGTCTTCACCTGCAACTAGCAACGCTATAAGAAGGGCTGAGCAAAAGCGGTAACTTAGCCAAACAACGGTTTGCTAGGAAAGGATGGTTAGAGGCTGACATGGCAATATGGGAGGCATGATACAGAAAGTGGTAGATAGCCCAGCATGGCAATAGAACGAACAACTAGCAAAGCAAAGATAGAAATGATTTCGAGGGTATGGTCATCTTGTCTGCAAGGTTCTCATAGTTGTCGAAAGCTTGATCCTCGTAAGCGTACTCAACAGGTTCCTCGTTCACGAACTCGTCTCCCGGCTCTACCCAACACAAGAACACAAGCAATGGAACCACAATCAATCACGGAAAATGCACAAGCAACATGATGCAAAACATGAATGATATGCGAGATGGGATATGCGATGCATTTGCGTGCTCCGGAAGAAAAATGATGAACAAGGCAGTAACTTGGCAAACCAAGCATGCCACTGGAAAGATGAGATGATTTCGGTCGAAATCGATATAAAGATCACCGGAAACGGATGCACGGTTTGCAAATGGCAAGCAAAACAAGAATGACACGAATCTGCGATTAACAGCATGATAGCACTTAGAATGCAACAAGTAACAATGCTACAGCACTCCAACATAGCAACAAATCATACGGAAGTAATCTAAAGGAGATGCTTGACAAAAGATGAACACTGAGCTATGGCTAGTTCACAACACAACAGGTTCAAACAAGCATGGCAATAGTGCAAAAGATAACAGGTTCACAGACTTGGAGAAATTACTGGACATAGCTGAAACAGCATCAGGTAGCAATGTTCAGAGCACGAAATCAACATGCTACAGGAACTTAACATGGCAAAACAAGGCATGGCGGTATTTTACTAAATGCATATGACAAAAGTCCCTTACTGAGCATAAGCCAAAAAGGAAGAGAAGATATGATGGCAACCATGTAAACATAGCAAGTTTCGTTAACAGGTTTCAGACTTAGCAGAAAACAGAGCATGGCAGAAACAATAATATGAAGGCATCTTGGTGAGCTTCATGCACTCACCACAAAGCAATGCATGACAAAATAAGCATACCTACAGCAAGCTGGCATGTTTATGAAGCTAACCATGGCAAGAGCAAATACATAGCATGAAAGGATCAACTACAACAAGCTTGGCAAAATTGAATATCATGTTAATAATCTGCCAGAAATATTTTATAGCAAAAGTAGAGCAAGATTGAGTCATGCTATGACACTCGATAAATGCAAAAAAGGGCAGTAATGGATCAATTACAACAATATCTACAAAACATCCTTACTGAACATCTCCAAAATAAGCATGGATCTCTCTGTAACTACATGGATACATAGCAACAAAATAACAGCAGTCACGGACAGAAAATACGAAGTCTCTGAAATCAGAAACATTACGGAGCCTAGTTTGCATGCTTGTGCTAGTCACCACAAAGATCACAAAAATACATGGCATACACCTCTGTAAAGATGGCATGGCATACAACAAAACACATGTAGAGCTCATGCCCATAAGATGCACAGATTAAATGCAACAAAAATAACAAATCTCCAAGTTCTGCTAAGTAACAGCAGATAACAGCAGCTAGCGCTCTTGAACCAGAGATTTGGGCATCAAGATGGACTCAAATGAACATGGTGCAATGGAACAAAATGAAGAGCATCAAGAGAAGAACATTTCGATATATTACACGCGTGAAACGGAGCTATATGCAGAGAGTTATGATGCATCAAAGTATGCCACAGAATGTAATAATCTCAATACTTAGAGAAAATCGGGGAGGGAGAGAAGAGGTCAACCGAGGCGGATCTGGATCGGCGCGGCGCTCGAGCTCGGGGACGACCGGAGTTCGCCGGAGGGAGGGCGCCGGCGTGGAGAGGAGGAAGCAGGGGTCGGTGGCGCGGGTGGTGCCGTGCGCGCGGAGAGGGAGGGAGGCCGCCGGAGCGCGGCCGACGGGCGCCGAGGTCGGCTGGAGGCGCAGGGTGGTGCGGCGGCCGGCGGCGGCGCGCTGCGGTGAAGCGGCAAAGGCGGCGAGGCGGCGGGGCAGCGCTGGAGGGAGAGGGCAGCGGGGCGCGCGGGCTCGGGGACGGGCTCGGGGGGCCTCTCACGGGCCCCTGCGGGCCGGCGGCGATGTGGGCGCGGGGCGCCACGTGGCGCGCCCTGGTAGGCTCGGGGCGGCGGCGGCTGAAGCGTCCGGCGCCGGGCGGACGTGTCCGGCGCGCGGAGGGAGAGGGTTAGGGTTTTGGACTGCGAATGTATTTCGGGAGGGATGCATATATATAGGTAGAGGGAGCTAGGAGGCTCCAAATTGAGCACGGTTTTCGCCCACACGATCGTGATCGAACGACCTAGAGCATGGAAGTGACTTAGAGGGGTTTTGTGCTGTTTAGAGAGGGGGTTTGTTGGAACACACAAACGGACTTTGCGGTTACCCGGTTAACCGTTGGAGTACCAAACGACCTCTAAATGGAACGAAACTTGACCGGTGGTCTCCCGGTGGTATACCAAGGCCACTTGACAAGCCTCGGTCCATTCCGAGAACGTTCAACACCCGCTCACGAAAAGAAACGAAAAGGGGTGCACCGGAGGAGGTGGGACTGCCGGATTGCAAAACGGACAACGGGGAAAATGCTCGGATGCAAGAGACGAACACGTATGCAAATGCAATGCACATGATGACATGATATGAGATGCATGACATGAACAAAATGCAAAACGAAAGACAAAACCCGACCACGAAGGGAATATCATAACACATTGCCGGAAATGGCAAGAGTTGGAGTTACAAATATGGAAAGTTACATCCGGGTGTTACATCCACACATGTATTTAAGTTTCCGGTCAATACAATTCTAGCATGAATAATAAAACTTTATCATGATTTAGGAAATATTATAATAACCATTTTATTATTGCCTCTAGGACATATTTCCATCACTACCCACCAGGGAGCGCCAGGGGGGTCTGGCACGCCTTGGTGCCTAGTGGGTGATACGTCTCCAACGTATCTATAATTTTTTATTGTTCCATGCTATTATATATCTATTTTGGATGTTTTATATGCATTAATATGCTATTTTATATTAATTTTGGGACTAAATTATTAACCTAGAGCCCAGTGCCAGTTTCTATTTTTTCCTTGTTTTTGAGTTGTACAGAAAAGGAATATCAAACGGAGTCCAAACAGAATAAAACTTTCGCGATGATTTTTCTTGGACCAGAAGACACCCAGCAAACTTGGAGTTGAAGGCAGGGAGTCCTGTTGAGGATATAGACCTTAGGGTCACCCGCCAGAAGGGGCCGGGTTACTCATAATGGTCATCGCTAGAAGCCCGGCGACAAGCTTGAAGACGGTGGGCCAAAGATGGGCTTAAGACCCGGATATGGCTTAAGGCCCGTAGTTACAACCATCATTATGGTAGAACTTGTAGTGTAAGGCAAGAATAGTTGAGAGTCCGAGACGGACACTCTTATGAGCCGGCCGGGACTCTGAGGGCTGCTGGGCGTCAACCTCTATATAAAGGGATGACCCGGCAGCGGTTTAGGGACAAGAAAGATCTGATCGAGAGCCAGGCATAGCAGTTAAGCTCCCTGGTCATCGAAATCCTAATCAATACCACCTCAACTGGACGTAGGCTTTTACCTTCGCCGTAAGGGGCCGAACCAGTATAAACCCTCGCGTTCCTTGTCCCGTTTAACCCCTTCAAGCTTCCTAGCGGCGATGGCTCCACGACTAAGTCCTAGCTTGAGGACATCTGTCGTGACAATTCCACGACAGTTGGCGCCCACCGTGGGGCCAGCGCACGGTGGATTTGAGTTCTTGAAGGGCAGCTTCGAAGGGCTCAAGGGATACGCTGTGGGCCGGATGACCAAGAGTCGTCGCGGCAAGCTCTACATCGACGATGCAGGCTGGGGCCCCGACGCCGGCTCAATCGAGTACGGGTACCGGGTCCCCTTCGGCGGAATTCATGTTTTCATTGGCAAGATTGGTGAGCCGGACCCTGAGCCGGATCTCTGCGCCGATCTCATCGAGACGGCTCAGCGCGCACGACCCGCCCGGGCCCTGCCTGCCTTGAAGCATGCTTTTGTGGGATGTATCCATGGAGGGCTCTCTGATAGATCTGGATCTGGTGATGAGACGGCCGCCGGCTCTGACGGCGAGTCGTCCACAGATGAGTCAAACTCGTTGTATCAACTTCAAGATGGCAGGCTCATGGGTTGTTCCGATGGTGACAGTATTCCGGACCCGTTTGAGCCGCCAAGCCGGGTTGGAATCTTCATGGCCGGTGCGCAGCCTGTTCAGAACCCTGCTGCTGGAGCGGGAAACCCGGTGCCCTCGCCGGCTCAGGTGCTGATGGATCTCACGGACAAGATGACGGCCCTGTTGACCGCCGCGGTTGACCCGGCGGATCAAGCTCAGCATGATGCGGAGGTGGCGCAGTTAAAGTTAGATCTAGTGAAAGCTAAGGAGGATCTGGCAGCGGAAGGGATCAGGATGGCTGCGGAGAGGGCGGCTCTCGACGCCCAAACTCAGTTGATCCAGGCGCAGTCCTTCCGGCTCACGATGGATCAGAACGCGTCCAATGAGGTCATGAGAAGGAGGCATCAAAAGGCCCAATCTCGACTCCCTCCGGTTTACGATCCTCGAAACCTCTTCAACACGCCAGGTGCAGGGTCTAGTAACCCGCCAGGGATCATAGTGCCCGGGTCTGGGAACCCTGTTCAGCCACAAGTGATGGGGCCTCCCCGGGTGAGCCCTGCCCCGCCTCAGTATGTGCCAATACCACCGGGTCATTATGCTAACCCGCTGGAGAACATGGTAGCCGCAGCAGCGCGGCTGGCGGCCCTCCCAATTGACGGCGACTCTCCGACGGCTATTGAAACCCGCCGGGTCAGGGAACTCCTTCAGACAGCACTGGCGCAGCAAGAGGCGTACTCCTACAGCCGGGACAGGATCCACTCGACCCCTCGTCCAGGCCGGAGCCCGAGTTACAGCAGACACATGGTCTCAGCGACCGGCTCAAGTAACGTCCGACGCCATGACCCGCCCCCTGGCCATGGCCCGGCTCATAACGGAGCCTTTCACGCAGCAGACCAAGACAGAGCGCGGCAAGAGGCGGAGCAGGTGCCTCAGTTGACGGCTTACCAGACTCCCCCGGCTTATCCGACGACTTCCGTCGACGTGGGTATCCCTACCAGGACTGGAGGTGTCCCTTGTTTAGTGCCAGCTCTCCGCAATGAGCGTCTACCCAAGGACTTCAAAGGCCCTAGGAAGGTGCCTAATTACACGGCTGACTTACAACCCGCAGCCTGGATCGAGAGTTACGAGATGGCCATGGAACTGCTGGAGGTCAGTGAAGTGGCAATGGCCAAGTACTTCACCATGATGTTAGATGGGACTGCCCGCACTTGGTTGAAAGGGCTACCACCGAATTCCATCAGGTCTTGGGCTGAGCTAAAAGCCCGGTTCATCCAAAACTTCAAGGATACCTGTAGGCAGTCTATGTCAATTGTGGATTTGACTAACTGCAAGCAGCAGGAGGGTGAATCTACGTCACATTGGGTTCGCCGGGTTAAGGAGATAATACATTCCTCTGATAAGATGGATGCCGGCTCTGCAGTCTTAATGTTGGAACAGAATTGTCGTTTCGTGCCCCTGAAGATGAAACTCGGGCGGCTTAAGCGCGACTGCAATGATATGGGTACGCTGATGGCGGCTCTCGTCAAGTACGCCGATTCTGATGGTACCAAGGACCCCGCTTCAGATGATGAAAGGACAGGGAAGGGAAAGAAGAACGGCAATGGCAAGGGTCCCCAGCATAACCCGGGGAACCAAGGAGGAGGCAAGCTTCAGGCCGACGGCGTCCTAGAGTTCATGGCCAACGCCAGCTCACAGGGCAATAACCAGAGACGCAAGGGGAGGCCCCCTCCCCGAGCCGGCGGGTCAGGCCCGACGCTGGAGCAGCTGTTGAATGAGCCCTGTCCAAGGCATGGCTCTAGAGAGAAGCCAGCTACTCATCTGTGGAAGGATTGTGCAATCATGAAGGCCTTTAAGAATTCCAACGCCTTTAACGGCAACAATGGCCCGGGCGGTGGCTCAGGCGCCGGCGGCTTTCATGGCCCGGGCGGCGGCTCAAATTCTAATCCTCAGAACGGTCAAGGGGGCTTTAATCAGCAGTCTGGCCAGGGTCATCAACAGCAGCAGGGGGTTATCAGACCAATCCAAAGCAGCTTAGCGGTGGACAGTATCATGTGTTTACCACCAGTCTGTGTAAGCGAGATCAGAAGCTTCATAAGAGGGCTGTGAATGCTGTTGAGCCGGCGGTTCCACGCTACTTACGGTGGTCTGAGCAGCCTATAGTGTGGAGTAGGGAGGATCACCCTCCCCGGGTGGATAATCCGGGTCACTTGGCCTTGGTGGTGGCTCCTCAGGTGGGAGGATATAAGTTCACTAAGGTGCTCATGGATGGAGGCAGCAGCATCAACATCCTCTATTATGAGACTTTCCGTCGTATGGGGTTGATTGATAAGAACCTCAGCCAGTCAAACACTATTTTCCATGGTGTGGTACCTGGTAAGTCGGCTTATCCAGTCGGCAAGATCGAGTTGGAAGTGGCCTTTGGAGATGAGCACAACTACAGGGTGGAAAAATTGACCTTTGAGGTGGTCAAGATAAGAAGTCCGTACCATGCCATATTTGGGCGGCCGGCTTACGCCAAGTTCATGGCACGGCCGTGTTACGTGTATTTACAGCTCAAGATGCCGGGTCATAATGGGACCATTACGGTTCACGGCAGCCGGAAGGTGGCCCTGGAGTGTGAGGAAGGCGATGCAGCTTATGCAGAATCTGTTTGTGCAACAGAGGAGTTGAAGTTTTACAAAGACAACGTTGACCCAACAGATATGACCTCTCTGAAAAAGCCGACTACGGAGCATGAGCCGGCAATGAAATTTAAGTCGGCTGATGAGACTAAACTTGTTGATTTCGTTCCAGGAGATTCATCTCAGCAGTTTAGCATCAGTGCCAATCTGGATCCAAAATAGGAAAGCGCGCTCATCGAGTTCATCCGTGAGAATAGGGACATTTTTGCATGGAAGCCGTCTGACATGCCAGGTGTACCTAGAGAACTCGCTGAGCACACTCTCAATGTTGATCCGAAATTTAAGCCGGTCAGGCAGTTCCTTCGGCGGTTTAATGAAGAGAGGCGGAAAGCTATTGGTGAAGAGGTGGCCCGGCTCTTGGCGGCCGGGTTTATCGTTGAAGTCTTTCACCCAGAATGGTTAGCTAACCCGGTGCTCGTACTCAAGAAGAACGGCACCTGGCGGATGTGTGTGGACTACACGGACTTGAACAAGGCGTGTCCGGCTGATCCTTTCGCCCTTCCCCGTATTGATCAAATTATTGATGCTACGGCGGGTTGTGAGCGCCTAAGTTTCTTGGATGCTTATTCTGGATATCATCAGATTAAAATGGCAGTTAAGGACCAGGAGAAGACGGCGTTCATCACTCCCTTTGGAGCCTTCTGCTATGTGTCTATGCCCTTTGGACTCAAGAGTGCACAGGCGACTTATCAGCGTTGCGTGCAGAACTGTCTTCATAACCAGATTGGGCGCAATGTTCATGCTTATGTGGATGATATTGTGGTTAAATCCAGGAAGGAGGAAACCTTGATAGATGATCTGAGGGAAACCTTTGATAATCTCCGGGTCTACAAGATGATGCTTAACCCGGCCAAGTGTGTTTTTGGTGTTCCTGCAGGCAAGCTCTTGGGTTTCTTGGTTTCTAACAGAGGCATTGAAGCTAACCCGGAGAAGATCAAGGCCATCACCTCCCTGGCTAAGCCGGCGTGTATAAACGACGTCCAGCGCCTGGCGGGTCGTATCGCTGCTTTAAGCCGTTTTATAAGCCGTTTGGGGGAGAAGGCCATGCCATTATATCAGTTGATGAAGAAAACTGATGACTTTGTCTGGAATGATGCAGCTAATACTGCTTTTGAGGATTTGAAGAGACAGCTGGCCGAGCCCCCAGTCCTTGCTGCTCCGGTTGACAAGGAGCCTTTATTGCTGTATGTGGCTGCTAACACACGAGCCGTCAGTGTGGCCGTGGTGGTGGAGCGCAAGGAAGAGGGTAAGGAGCATCCGGTTCAGCGGCCGGTTTATTATGTCAGCGAAGTACTCATTGAGTCCAAGCAGCGGTATCCGCATTGGCAGAAGCTTGTTTATGGTGTGTTCATGGCAAGCCGGAAGCTTAAGCATTATTTCCAGGGTCACCCCATCACTGTGGTCAGTTCTGCCCCCCTTGGAGATATCATTCAAAACAGAGAGGCCACAGGGAGAGTGGCTAAGTGGGCTATAGAGCTCGGACCTCATGGTCTGAAATACGTGCCACGCACTGCTGTTAAATCTCAGGCCTTGGTGGATTTCATCAATGATTGGACAGAGCTACAAGTGCCCGAACAAAAGCCGGATAACACATATTGGACTATTCACTTCGATGGGTCCAGGCAATTGGAGGGCTCGGGGGCTGGAGTCGTATTGGCTTCCCCTAAGGGTGACAAGTTCCATTATGTGCTACAATTGATGTTTCCTTGCACCAACAATGCAGCTGAGTACGAGGCCTTGCTCCACGGTCTTCGGATGGCTAAGGAGATGAGCTTGAGCCGGGTAAGGTGCTTCGGCGACTCAGACTTGGTGGCTCAACAAGTATCAGGAAAGTGGGACTCCAAGGACCCTCTCATGGCGGCTTATCGCCGCGAAGTTGATGCCATTGCTGGGCACTTTCAGGGTTACCAAGTAGAGCACATCGATCGCAGGAAGAACGAGGCGGCTGATGCTTTAAGCCGGCTGGGCTCTCAGCGAAAACCGGTGCCGCCTAATACTTTCCTGGACGTCCTGCATAACCCTTCTGTTAAGTTGCCTACAGAGGAAGACTTGGCTGTCCCTGACCCGGAGGCACGACTGGTGGCGGCTCTCCACATCATACCGGACTGGACAGTGCCCTATCTGGCTTACATGACCCGGGGAGATTTGCCTGAGGATGAAACTTTGGCCAGACAAATAACCCGGCGGTCTAAGTCAATGGTTGTTATCAATGGTGAGTTGCATCGCCGCAGTGTTACGGGAGCGTTCCAGCGTTGTGTCTCCCCTGAGGAAGGTCAAGAGATCTTGCGTGAGATTCATGAAGGGGATTGTGGCCATCACGCCGGCTCAAAGTCTCTTGTGGCCAAGGCTTTTCGTCATGGTTTTTATTGGCTGACGGCTCATGCTGATGCGGAGGACTTGGTCAGTAAATGTGATGGTTGCCAAAGGTTCTCGCGACGGGCTCATGTGCCGGCTCAGGAGCTGAGGATGATCCCAATTACTTGGCCCTTTGCGGTCTGGGGGCTTGATATGGTTGGGCCTTTTAAAAGGTCCAAGGATAAGAAGACCCACCTCTTGGTGGCAGTTGACAAATTTACCAAGTGGGTTGAAGCGGAGCCAGTTAGCAAGTGTGATGCAGCCACGGCGGTTCAGTTTATGAAAAAGGTGATCTTTCGCTTTGGCTTTCCGCACAGCATTATAACTGACAATGGTACCAATCTATCCAAAGGCGCCATGGAGGAGTTTTGTCAACGAGAGCATATCCGACTTGATGTTTCATCAGTGGCTCATCCTCAATCCAATGGTCAAGCTGAGAGGGCTAATCAGGAGATTCTGAAGGGCATCAAGCCCCGGCTTTTGGTCCCTTTGCAACGGACGCCGGGTTGTTGGGTGGAGGAGTTGCCCTCCGTGTTATGGAGCATCAACACTACTCCTAACAGGTCTACAGGTTTCACGCCTTTCTTCATGGTTTATGGGGCAGAAGCAGTCCTCCCCAGTGACATCCGTCATGACTCGCCTCGAGTGGCGGCTTATGTTGAGGCGGATAATGAACAGGCGCGCCAAGATGCTCTTGACTTGTTGGACGAACAGCGTGATGTGGCAGCAGCTCGCTCAGCGATTTACCAACAAGACCTGCGCCGTTATCATAGTCGCCGGGTTAAATCCCGGGTCTTCCAGGAAGGCGATCTGGTGCTCCGGCTCATCCAAGATCAAACAGATGCGCACAAGCTATCCCCGCCTTGGGAAGGGCCCTTTGTGGTCAGCAAGAATTTGCACAACGGGTCATATTACCTCATTGACATTCGGGAGCACAAAGATTCACGTAAGTCGGAGGAAGAGACCCGTCGGCCGTGGAATATAGCTCAGCTTCGGCCTTACTACACTTGAGCCACCGGCTCTCATAATGTACATATTTCTCTAAGCCATGTATATATTATGATAAGCAATAAAGCAGGACCTCTGTCCTTTTTTCTCCTCCAAATGTGAACGTGTTGTTTCCATTGCAAGATCACATGATAACTTGAAGGAAGATCCGGCTTATGATCGTATTCGAATCTAGCCGTAGGCAATAAGGTCACTTGGGGGCTTCCTGTTCAAACATAGGTCGTATTCGAACCAAAGAGAACATAGCTGTCGATACCCATTTGATTGGCAAAGTGCCGAGCTCATTGGGGAGTTTTCTTTGATCATATTTGAATCATAGTTTAACCCCTTTGGGAACCGACGTGGATCATATTCGAATCAGCGTCGTTAAACAATTCTTAAAGTCATTTGGGGGCTTCCTGTTCAAACATGGGTCGTATTCGAACCAAAGAGAACATAGCTGTCGGTACCCTCTTGATTGGCATCGCCACACCCACTGGGGGCTATATGATCGCATTCGAATCCTAGCATAACCCCTTTGGGACGGGTCTCTGGTCGTATTCGAACCGGAAGCCCCTAAGTTTTTCTGATTTATAGCGAGTTCTTCTGATTATTTCAAGTATGCACGGCGGGTCTCACTTTGCCGGCTTAACTTTGATTTATAGTACTAGTCGAATACAATCGGTGTTATTAAGACTGGTAAACCGGAATTGAGGTACCAACCTTATTACCCGGGTTATATAAGCCGGAAGTGTGCTTGCAGGCCGGTAAGTGTGTTATTACGGCTATATCAAGGACATAATTGAGGACCAGTCTTTTTTGATTCATATTCCGGGTTATATGTCTAAAACTATGATTCTCAGTGCGGTAAGCCGCCTAGAGACTTGTGATTTGTCTTTCTATGCAGGATAGTTAAAGGCAACTATTTGAGCTTAAGGAAAATGAATGATCGATTATGACCCAGGGAAATATAAAGGAGACAACTTCAATGGACTTCAGCATTCAACGCGTGCACGATGGCACGGCAAAGTTAAAGTGTTGGTCCTACTCTATTACAAGACTCATCGAGTCCAAAAGGGTGAAGCATTGTTTAATAAGCCGCCTGCAGAGTTACGATGCTTGCTGGGTTGAAGTCTCCGGCTCATCCCTCTCCTCTCCTCCGGCTGTTCCCAAGACCTGGAAAGTTGACGACTTCCAGTCAATGCCGCTCAGAGCTTCAAATTGAGCTTCCTCGTCAATTAACCCGGCCGGGTCAATCTCCGGGGCGAAGGTGTGCTTACGAGCTGGCGGGACTAAGCTGATAGCTTCATAACGCGGAGTGGGGATCCTCTGATTTTCTGCATTGTAACCCGGCTGGTACTTGGTCAGATCTGTGTCGTTTCCAATGAGGGTGGCCACCGGGCGCACGATCTTCACGCAGGCTGCAAAGTCCCTTTGGTCGAAGGGTGTGCCGTCTTCCTTCAAACTGGGATAGCCGAGGGCAATGTCCGCCGGGTCTAACTCTGGAAGGAACGCCTTGGCCCGGCTCAGAGCGGCTATGGCTCCGGCTCTTGCAGAGGCCCGTCGCAGCTCTTGGACACGTTGAGGAAGAACGGCGAGCCGGCGAAGAACTTCCGCCAGGTGAGTCGGCACCTCATTGGATAGGGCCACCACAGCCAAAGCACGCTGTGACCCGGTGTAGAGTTGCTCCACCAGGGTGTACACGGCCTTCAGCTTGGTTACCACACTTTGGTTGAGGTTGGCGCTTCTGGGACCTGTTTAACAGAATAAGATAAGCCGCCGACAAGGATGAGTTATGAGATATAAAATTATAAACTGATGAAAGCCGGTGAAATGACTTACCGAAGATTGCGGCAACCATCTGGGACACTTGGCGCTTTAAGCCGGAGAGTTCGGCGGTCTTCTCTGTCAGAGCCTTCTCCGCCTGTTCGGCCCGGTTCACCAGAGTAGCCTTCTCTTCGGCCCAAGCTTTCCGTTCAGCGTCAAAGTCCGTCTTCAGCTTTTCTTGCGCAGCAATACTGGACACAAATTTGGCATTGGCCTTCCGGGTCTCAGTTTCTTGCGTCCTCAGGCGGGTCTTCAGATCGGAGATGTCAGCTTCAAACTTCTTGCAAGCAGCCTGCATAATTTCCGGGTTATAGGATGAACAGTTATTATGCAATTTTAAAGTCCCAAGCACTTTCCAAGCAAAGACACTTGGCACTTGGGGGCTAATGCATATCGAACGTTTCTATTTACAAATTGCCGGTTCAAGCGAGTAAGCCGGAACTTAAGTCTACAACATATTCTATCATAAGTCGTAGACTTGGGGGCTAGAGTATGGTAAGAATAACAAGATAACTATGCAGTAAGCAAGAAGAAAGAAGAGTAGTACCTCAGACTTCTGCTGAATCTGGTTCACCATGCCGATCTCTACATCCCGGCTCTTGTGCACTTGGCTGACATAGCCGGAGACAATTTCTCCGATGTTCAGATTGGCGTAGTCGGTGAGGTCCAGATTAACCCGGCGGTGCTGTAGCAACTCCTCCTTGGCGGAGCACTTGGCCAGTGCAGTAGGTCTCCCCGGCTCAACAAACTCCGTCTGGGTGATTACCACGTCCGGGTCATTGACCGGCTGAGCCGAGCTGGAGGTCTCCGGGTTAGCAGAAGCCTCTGCAGTTGCCTTGTCGGTTGGAGCGGTGGCTTCGGGAGCGGAGGCAGCTGGCGGTTCTTGAGCTGCTACCTCCGGTTCAGGCAAGTCCGGCTCTTCGACCGGCTTGTTCTTCTTCGCCCTCTTGGTGAGCTTTGCCTGGGCACTGAAAGGACAAAAAGGTTAGTACAAAGGTATGAGCAAAGATAAGCACAACAAAGAGATGATCATTGTTACCCGGGTACGGTCTTGAAGGCCGGCAGGCTTGATTGCATCGAGTCACCAGAGGAGGGTGAGGTTTCCTGATAGTTTGAATCAGAAGAATTGAGCGGTTGACGTATAACACCCGCCAAAGGATGAAAAGGGTACAAGTTGGAGATAACCTCGTTTCGGCGTTTCCTCGATGCGTCGGGTAAGCCGGAGGAGAGGTCAGCGTCCTTGTTGGTCCGGGTGTGCCGCCGGCTCTCATGAGTCTGTTGCTTCAAAAGAAATTGAGGATCTTGATAAGCTAAAGGATGTGAAAATCTTACTTTCCGGGTTACCCTTCGGACTTTCAGCCTTGGCAAGGGCTCCGAGTCGGAGGAAAGTGACATTACCTCTTCAACCACCGGGTTACTTGCTCCGGTGTCATCCTGTTGATGAACAGTATTGATAAGGTGGACAGAAATAAACAACAAATACAACAAGAGCTTACAGGTTCAGGGGTTACCTCTGACTCGGAGCTGTCGCTTAGTTGCAGCAGCTCTGAAGCAGTAGGCCTACTTCCCTTCTTGCGGGGAGCGGCTCTCTTGGCGGCTTTCTTAGCCTTCCTGGCCTTCTTGGCCGCCTCATGGTCATATTTGACCTTCCAGAATTTGTCATCAGCCTGAAAAATACAATGATGATTTCTTAAAGATTCAGATGAAGGTTATTTACAGAAGAAGATAAGATGTTCAGATCAGCGGCTTACCGCTGGGGCTGGGTTGGTCTTGCAGAAGGGGGCTAACCCGGTCCTCCCGCAGTCTGCCAAGCTCTCGTTCAAGAGAGCCTTGGTCATGTCCTCAGCAACGTCTTCAGGAAGATCGTTGCGGCTGTGTCGCAGGGGGTCATCTTTCCGGCCTGTGTACTCACACATTAAGCCGGGGCGGCGGCTCAAGGGGATCACCCGCCACGAGATCCAGACCCGGACCAGATCAATTCCGTTGAGACCATTGCCCAGGAGAGCCTTGATCTTGTTGATGGTGGGGAGCAGAGGTTGGCGCTCCGCCTGAGTTAACTTGTCAGACAGAGGGTGAGTTGGTTCCAGACGTGAAGGGCGAAAGCCGGGCAGCGGGCTCTCGTCAGCCGGCGACGTGTCTTGGCAATAGAACCACGTCTGGTTCCAGTCCTTTGGGTGACTTGGCGGCTCGGCGTAAGGGAAAAGGCAGTCTCTCCGTCGCTGAATGGAGATGCCGCCAAGTTCTAAGCTTGGCCCGTTGGCGCACTCGTTCTGACGGTTCAGGTAGAAGAGCTCTCTAAAGAGCAGCAGGCTGGGCTCCTCTCCAAGGTAGACTTCGCAGAACACTTGGAAGTTGCATATATTGGACACAGAATTGGGTCCTATGTCTTGTGGCCGCAGGTCAAAGAAATTCAGCACGTCTCTAAAGAACTTTGAGCCGGGCGGTGCGAAGCCCCGGCTCATGTGATCCGCAAAAATCACTACCTCCCCGTCCTTTGGCTGTGGTCTCTCCTCTGACGGGTCAGGGGCACGGTAGGACATGACGTCCTTCTTAGGCAGGTAACCCGACTTCAAAATCCGCTAAGGTCTCGTCGGTGACATTGGACCTCATCCAATTGCAAGTGATGGATGCTTTAGGAGCTTTGGGAGGCATGGTGAAAGTCGGAAGCCTATGATAAAAGGAAACATGCCCGGTTTAATTATAAGCCGGAGGAAATTTACAGTTCAATGTTAAAGTGGCGGCTTATGGAGGGGCTAATGACATATATCTAAAGTGCATCGGGTTATCTAAGCCGCTGGTGTGCTTGAGAGTAATTCAAATCGTCTACAGCCTTGTTGTAAGTGAGCCGGAAAATTTTACGCGCGTGGCTTCTTTGAGCCGGAAGGTCTACGGTGCGTGGTTTCTTTAAACTGGAATGTAAACCGCCATGACTTAACGGTGCAGTTTTCTACTAAGTGTGGGTGAAACAGGTTTCACACGTTGCCAGTAAATAATTTGGATCCAAACGGTCGGCTAAAAGGAAAGTTCTAGACTAAACAGACGCAAGGGAAGTTCTTGGGCTCGAACGGAGCCTTTATGCAGTAAAAAGAGTCTACTTGCATGTGAAATGGGTGCTAAACAGCTACCGCAGTGGTTCTATACAGCTAAGATCAAAAAGGGCAGTAAAATAAAAACTACCAAGAACTCGTGGCGACGGCGAAGAACACGAAGAACAGAGGAGCTTAACGTAGAATCTGTTCTACGAGGAGGAAGGAACTTACGGATGCAGGGGTTCGCCGCGGTTCTCTGGACGGTTCAGGGTGATGCAGCGGCCAAGGACGACGAGGACGCGGAGCTCTGTTGCGGCGGCGGCGGCGGCGGAGCTCGAGCAGCACGGGAGCAGTGAGAGGAAGGAGACGACAGAAGAGGGAGAATGAGAAAGACCCGAGGGTCGGGCTATTTATAAGGCCAGTCTCATAAGTGGGCGCGAGAAACGAGGAGGCCACGGCGCGGTTATCTCGCCCGAGAGGCGCCTCGATTTTCGGGATGGCAGTAAAGATAAGATCCGTTGCGGATCTGGTGGAGTAAAAAATGGACTTAATGGAAGATGACGTCACGGCGGATTACCCGGAGTCCAGAGGATGACGTCACGCCGGGTTATGGCCTTCACACAATTGTAAGCCGGAGATTTTCTGTCGAAAGAATTGAAGATTGACATGAGCCGGCTCAAATCAATCTGGGGCCTAATGTTGAGGATATAGACCTTAGAGTCACCCGCCAGAAGGGGCCGGGTTACTCATAATGGTCATCGCCAGAAGCCCGGCGCCAAGCTTGAAGACGGTGGGCCAAAGATGGGCTTAAGACCCGGAGATGGCTTAAAGCCCGTAGTTACAACCATCATTATGGTAGAACTTGTAGTGTAAGGCAAGAATAGTTGAGAGTCCGAGCCGGACACTTTTATGAGCCGGCCGGGACTCTGAGAGCTGCTGGGCGTCAACCTCTCTATATAAAGGGACGACCCGGCAGCGGTTTAGGGACAAGAAAGATCTCATCGAGAGCCGGGCATAGCAGTTAAGCTCCCTGGTCATCGAAATCCTAATCAATACCACCTCAACTGGACGTAGGCTTTTACCTTCACCGTAAGGGGCCGAACCAGTATAAACCCTCGCGTTCCTTGTCTCGTTTAACCCCTTCAAGCTTCCTAGCGGCGATGGCTCCACGACTAAGTCCTAGCTTGAGGACATCTGCCGTGACAATTCCACGACAAGTCCCGAGGACTCCACAAGCCAGGGGGCGCACGTTGAGGGCTTCTAGGCCCCTCAGAGCTCTCTTAACCCTAATTCCTCCTCTAGAAATTCCCAAATATTCCCAAACGACCAGAAGCATCCACTGAAATACTTTTCCGTCGCCGTAACCTTCTGTTCCCGTGAGATCCCATCTTGGGGCCTTTTCTGGCATCCTGCCGGAGGGGGATTCGATCACGGAGGGCATCTACATCAACCCTATTGCCGTTCCGATGAAGCATGAGTAGTTTACCATAGACCTATGGGTCCATAGCTAGTAGCTAGATGGCTTCTTCTCTCCCTTTGATTCTCAATACCATGTTCTCCTCGATGTTCTTGGAGATCTATCCAATGTAATCTTCTTTGCGGTTTGTTTGTCGAGATCGATGAATTGTGGATCTATGATCATCTTATCTATGAATATTATTTGAATCTTCTCTAAATTCTTATATGCATGATTTCATATCTTTGTATTTCTCTTCGAACTATCGGTTTGGTTTGGCCAACTAGATTGGTTTTTCTTGCAATGGGAGAGGTGCTTAGTTTTGGGTTCAATCTTGCGTGATTTCACCCATTGACAAAGTAGGGGTAGCGAGACACGTATTTTATTGTTGCCATCAAGGGTAGAAAGATGGGTTTTCATCATATTGCTTGGGTTTATCCCTCTACATCATGTCATCTTACTTAAGGCATTACTCCGTTCTTTATGAACTTAATACTCTAGATGCATGCTGGATGGCGGTCGATGTGTGGAGTAATAGTAGTAGATGCAGGCACTAGTCGGTCTACTTGACACGAACGTGATGCCTATATTCATAATCATTGCCTTGGATATCATCATACCTTTGCGCAGTAATTTGTCCACCCACCGTATTATTTGCCTTCAAGAGAGAAGCCTCTAGTGAAACCTATGGCCCCCGGGTCTATTTTCCTTCATATATTTTCAGATCTATATACCAAAAATACCAACAATGCCTTGCTGCAATTTATTTACTTTTATTTACTTTTACGTTTTAGTAATCTTTTATATCTATCTCTATCAGACCTCACCTTTGAAAGTGACCATGAAGGGATTGACAACCCCTTTTTCGCGTTGGGTGCAAGTGTTTGATTGTTTGTGTAGGTGCATATATTGGGGACTTGCGTGTTTCTCCTACTGGATTGATACCTTGGTTCTTAACTGAGGGAAATACTTATCTCTACTTTGCTGCATCACTCATTCCTCTTCAAGGAAAAAATGAACACAAGCTCAAGAAGTAGCAGGAAGAATTTCTGGCGCCGTTGCCGGGGAGATCTACATCAACCCTACCAAGTACCCATCATAAACTCTCATCTCTTGCATTACATTATTTGCCATTTGCCTCTCATTTTCCCCCCCCCCCCCCCCACTTCTAAAACATTTTCAAAAAATACAAAAAGATTTACCTTTTTTATTCGCCCTTCTTCCGTTCGTCTTTTCGTTGCTTTTTGTTTGCTTGTGTGTTAGAGTGCTTGCTTTGTCACGATGTGTCAAGAAAATACCAAGTTGTGTGACTTTTCCAATACTAACAATAATGATTTTATTTGTACTCCAATTGCTCCCGCCACTAGTGCGAAATCTTATGAGATTAATGCCGCTTTGCTGAATCTTGTTATGAAAGATCAATTTTTCGGCCTTCCTAGTGAAGATGCAGCATCCCATCTAAATAATTTCGTTGAGTTGTGTGATGTGCAAAAGAAGAAAGATGTGGATAATGATATTGTTAAACTGAAACTATTTCCGTTCTCACTACGAGATCGTCCTAAAACTTGGCTTTCATCTTTGCCTAAAAATAGCATTGGTTCATGGAATAAGTGTAAAGATGCTTTTATTTCCAGATATTTTCCTCCCACTAAGAACATCTCCCTTAGGAACGATATTACGAATTTTAAGCAACTTGATCATGAACATGTTGCACAATCTTGGGAGAGTATGAAATTGATGATACGAAATTGCCCTACTCATGGTTTAAATTTGTGGATGATCATACAAATTTTTGATGCCGGATTGAATTTTGCTTCTAGAAATCTTTTAGATTCGGCCGCGGGAGGTACTTTTATGGAAATTACATTTGGAGAAGCTACTAAACTCCTAGATAATATTATGGTGAATTATTCTCAATGGCATACCGAAAGATCTTCTACTAGTAAAAAGTGCATGCGATTGAAGAGATTAATGTTTTGAGTGGAAAGATGGATGAACTTATGAAATTGTTTGCTAGTAAGAGTGCTCCTATTGATCCCAATGATATGTCTTTGTCTACTTTGATTGAGAATAATAACGAATCTATGGATGTGAATTTTTTTTATAGGAACAATTTTGGTAATAACGCGTATAGAGGTAATTTCAATCCTAGGCCGTTTCCTAGCAATTCCTCTAATAATTTTGGTAATTCCTATAACAATTCTTATGAAAATTATAATAATATACCCTCTGATCTTGAGAACAATATTAAAGAATTTATTAGTTGTCAAAAGAATTTCAATACTTTGGTTGAAGAAAAAATGCTTAAGATTGATGATTTGGCTAGGAATGTGGATAGAATTTATCTTGAGATTGATTCTCTGAAAATTAGATCAACTAGTCGTCAACCCGTGCATTCGCACGGGCTAGCATGTAAAGCAATACACTTTGATAATTATTTTTGTTTTGTGTTACATGATTTGCTTCATTTACCACTTCCAAAAAATGTTTTGGGTTTAAAAAATGGACAGTAGGTATGTAGCACATGCATATCTAATATGATTACATAATTTGGCAATTAAATTCTATTTTATAATGCTAACTTTCTACTGATATATAATTTATAATAATATTTTTAAAGTAATATATTGTCAGTGATCTAGGGGAAAGGGATTACTATTGTTTGGTCAAGTTGTGATTAGATGGTTTGTATGATGTTTCCTTTTTTGGTCGTCCCATCTCTCATTATTCTCAAATACTATGATATACAGTTGACATAAATATGAAGACGGTATTGGTGGGTAACATCGTTGCAAATGTGAAGTTCATTTATGTGCTATCTCCTTCGAAATTTTCCAATACAGAATATATAAGGATCTATGTTTAATTTTAAAAGATCAAGAGGTGCGTTGAAAGTAAACACTTTCTCTGGTTCTAGTAGTTCACAAAAACAATCAGCAATCCTCCCAGCATCTTAAATTTTTTTATACTTATTCATGAAATAATATTTTTATCTGCCACAACTTTATTTCATATGTTTTCACTCGATTCCATCCAAAAAGCGTATTATCATACCAAGATGAGAGGGCAATAATTTGTTTCATGTTTTGGTCGCAGAGAACGAATGCATGCACACTGTCCTATAGGTTATACATGCAATTCCCTAATAATAGGAAACACGTTTGGTTACATTATCTTACACGTTCGATTTATTCCATTAAGAATAAATATTTACCCTAACTTTTTCTGAATACCGTAGCCGAATGACACTAAACTAAATGTATGATTTTATTCTTCGTTATATTGCCTTCTTATTTACATAAATGTTGGATAGATGCCTTTATTATATGCCTTCAGTTATTGATCAATTTATTTATAAAAATAATATATTGAATTGGCAATTTCTAGATATTTTGGTGTAAGATGTATATTTAATCAGTTAACAGTGAGCTATACAAATAGTGATATATGACATACGTCTATACTCAGGCATGTAAATATGAGAACTTTGTCATGCATCATCCATAAGGATAGCTTTTGTATCATGTAAATATGAGGACTTCTGTAAGTATGAAATAGTCACGTTTGTGCTTTGCTTGATGTTTTTCCATCTTTATTTGTATATATCGATTTCTGGATAAAGATGTTGTCACTTCAGACCAATCAGTTGTTCCACCCACGTACATATATGTATGAATCATTTTGCAAGAAAACTAATTAAATAGAAGCATTAGCCGTGATGACTACACTACATTGTCGTTACGTTGGTTGCCTGCAGAAATTAATAATCAAATATAACTACGCCTCCGCACTACTCCAGTAGTCGTGTACACTCATCATGATACAATGGATCTGGCTGCAAAATGAAACGCGTGCACATGAGTAGCTTTCGTCAAGGCCGGAAGCCCACTTATGCTTGTTGATCTGCCACCGATAGAAATCTCGTTTGCTGAAGATAATCTCACCAGGTAGTTCCGAGGACTTCTATTAAATCTCAGACATAGATGTTAACAGAAAGAGAGCAACGTGATGTTTTTTTCCCAAAAATAGTACCCCCTTCGATCCAAAATAGGTGTAATAAGTGTCGCGACACTTATTTTGGATCGGAGCAAGCAGTAAAACTCACAATATACAATGATTCGCAAACTACTATGATGAGTTGGTTGAAGCACTGCATCATCTCCTGAAGATTGCAATTTCAGTTCAGTACGTACAGAAGGCAAGAGCTAGAGATAAAAACTAACGGCGCATATGTTTCCAAACTTAGTTAATAATAAGATCGTTGGACTTGCAATCAAAGTAATTCATATGATACACACTCATAAAGTTTTTAGTAGATGTTCCTATTGTCTTTGATTGATCATAAACATATTTCTGCCTATCTATATGAAGCTCGTTCCTACAATCCGAGGGAACTATTACATAAGCATGTGAGCAGACCAGGAAAACATCAAACAAAGCACAAACGTGATTTATTTCATATTATTTCAGGTGAGGAAACATCCATTAGAACGCCACCACCACTCCAACGTAATTCCTCCACTCGGTATATGATATGGAGAATAAAAAAAAAGGGTAGTCAGTACTTAGTTGGAAGCGTACAATATGTTAATTTTACAGGTATGAACTCATAATTTGCATGAAGAACATGCATGTACACCGTGTAATGTTGGGAAGACCAAATCCTTTAAAGAATAGGAGTGCAAGATGCCGTAATCTAAGAAAGGTAACTCAGTCAAGATATGTACCTGAATTACATCAGAAGAATTGTGATCGTGATACTATATGATTATCAATGAAACCCACCAAGTTTTAGTCTGAAGCATGCACCCCTACTCAACAAAAGATAAGGCCCCTGCCAGTGGGTCTATGATTTTTCTCTTGTACATCCCATCAAACACATGGAGTACACACATCTATAGATGGGAAATTTGAGTGCTGGTGGTTGTAGAGTGGTAGAAGGACGACACCTAGACATATATGATGAAATCAAGGATGGCGTAAAGAGTGCCCTTTTATTCTCCCGAAAAAGGCAATCAAGTTTGAGAAGATCAACTCAGATAAATTTGTCACAATCCAGATGACAGTTGCAATATTCTTAAGAAAAAAAGTAAATGTTTGTTATGGGATATGTTTCTGCTTCTAGGCTACAACACCAATTTATCTATCAGTCCTGTAAAAATATTTTTTTCACAAAAAACTGTTTTAGGGACAGAATAAGATGGAATAAATGTTCAATAAACTATCAGGCTACATATATTGGTTAAGCACCGATAAGAAATTTCAAACAGAACTTGCACTGGGCAAAATGGGCAGACTACAGGAAAACACCTCGCAGATTCTTGTACAGAGGGCGTATCAACATATTTTGGCACCGGGAAGAAGATCCAAACAATGATTCCATGAACTGAGAACCTGCAACGCCAATCCTGGTGAATATCCTCAAAGATTTTATTTACGACAGAGAAAACAAAACAGGAGTTCAGACCTCAGTGGGAGAGTAGCGAAATCGGCCTCAGAGCCGAAGAGAGGACGCACGGCCAAAAGCGCAAAATTGTAAGAGATTGCTCTATGATCTTGGCATCGGGGATTGCTCATACTTCGGCAGTAGCTGCAGTGGGTGCCCACGGTAGAGAGATCGCTCCTCCTCCTTGCCCACCATAAACAGAAACAGAGATGTCGATCCTCGGTTGATCAGATGGACTAATCATCATAAAACTGTAGAATCAACGTGGAGGGCCAAAGTTATTTGCTTAAAGTTTTCAGAGAACACTATGTGCAGTATGTAAACTGTCAGAAACACTATTATGCTGATGTATAAATCTAAGTAATAGACATGATTGGTACAGTCTACATTCATATATGAATTGGTGATTGTGTATCTTATTTCTCGTACGTTTGTCCCATCTCTCGAACCGTACTGCAAGAATTGTTTGTTCAAGAAACGATGCTAATTCAGCTCAATATAAATTACCTACAACTAATAAGAAACGATGAAGCAAAGTTGAATACATCTTCCCTATTTTTGTTTAAAAAAACATGAATCGATGAACGTATACGATTGGTAAAGAGGAGATATTAGTGGAGAATCACATGCATAGCGCTCTTGGCCTTTTTGACTTGACTCCTTTGAACCCAAACTTGATACGGCAGCATAACAGGCAGGATGACGGCGTTGACGACCCTATGTGCACGTACCAGGTAGTAAAGCAGGTCCACCTTGTATGTTTGTTTTGTAAAGACATGGTTCTTTTCACTATGAATGTGGCTGGGCAATGGGGCGGTGAAGAACATAGAGAGATCAGAGGCAACAATGGGCACACATTGAATTTTTCTGCTATGCTTCTTGATGTACAGAAATGGATGTTTCCTCTTCTGGTCTCAATTAGCCCCTGAAAAGGATCAGATTATTCCAATGGCTTCTTCTTTTTCTGCTTGCACCCTTGAGAGTTGGGTGCCCTTCGCTTTCGATGTCCGATGCGTCTGTGTGTTTGACAGTCGACTGAACCGTTGATGGTGCCGCAATGCAATGCATCTTGAACATATTCAGGCATGTATGTAAACTGCTATCTACATCAGGGCCATACTATATTAAAATCATCAAGTACCTTGTACCAAGTAAAGAGTAATCATCAAAAAAATCATCAAGCACCAAGTAAAGAGTATTACCGAGAATCATGCAAGCTTTCTACCCAACTTGCAGCTTTTATCTCCCCTGCTTGGGTATGTATGCAGACCCAAAATAGTACAGCTTGGAATTCAGCGAGATGCATTGCATAGTTCAACCAAGGAACAGCCGTTGCCCGTTGGCATACCCATCTGCATGCTGGAAACCGGAAACGGCCACCAATCCAGCTTCTTCCTGAAAAACAGAGCAGAGAAGAATAGAGTAGAGATATAACGGGAGATACACATGAAGGTTGGCTTATCTGCTTGGAGGTTCACGACGATGTCCGAAGGAACACGGTGTGGTTAAGATTAGGCGACAGAGGATGTTGGCCGGCGCGATCTGTAGGAGTCGGAGTCGAGGCGCTGGCCGATGGGAGAGGAGAGCCCCTCCGCTCGTCGGAGGAGCAACGCTGCTATGGTTGGATGGTCGGAGGAGGGGCGGCCTGCCTCGCCTCCGCAGGCCGGTGTCAGTCGGTGCCCTCCGCGAGGAACTCCGGGTTGGAGAGGATCCTTGGGAGATATGAGACCTCAGGGGTGGAGAGAGCCGGCGAGTTCGGGACGGCGGCGAGATACGACCTTCTAGGGAGGCGGAGAGCACCGGAGAGCCGACGACCGGGACTCCGTTGTGGGCTGGCGGCGGGGGCTTACGGTGGCGGCTGCAAGGGGATTTTTTTGAGTCGCTGCAAGGAGATGGGAGAAATAATAGGCCTGAGAGAGAAGAAGGTAGGACAGGTGGAAAATAAAATGAACCGCTTTTTTCACTTGCCCGTGGCATAGTGGGTAATTTCTGTCAAACTCGATTAATCTACCCCATAATAACTCGGTCCCGTTAGATTAACGGCTCCTGATTACTGATTAACGTAGTAGTTTATAGGGAGTCACAAATTAGTATAGGTATACATAGATAGATAGATAGATATAGATAGATAGATTCCACCCAAGCATGATATTAATCAATCTCTGAAAGCTATGAGAATTTCTATGTATGAGTGCAAAGAAAGAACCGCTAAGATGCGTGCTAAGCGAGAGTGGCTTGTAAAAGCGTGTTCTTTTAGTTTTTGTGAAAATAATGATGAAGATCTTGAAGTGATTGATGTTACTCCTATTGAATCGTTGTTTTCTAATATAAATCTTGATAAAGATGGGACTGGAGATGAGTCAAATCTATAATACCTAAATAGTTCATCCCCACTAAGCTATTTCTCTCAACATGCAGCCTATCCACAAACACACTTGCCACATCAACGTTTTGTTAGGGACTTACATACAGGACCAATCAATGCAGCAACCCTGCCACATAAGCCTTCAGTTACTGCTAAGGGCCCACTACAATATGTCCTCACGAGCACCCTTTCATTCTGATTCGGTGCTCTCGCAAGCCACACAAAACGTCCCCCTTCCCATTCCACTTCCACTTCCTCCTTTAATTCCCAACCCGTCCTCTGCCTCCACCGGTCTACCTTCTTGCCCCCCCAAACAAATCTTCCTCCCTGAGACCTCCTAATCTCGTGGCGTGACCAGCCACTGCTTGCAGCGCCGGCTGCTCCTGGCCGTGGTGGAGCTGGATGGTGGTCTGGAGTTGTTCTTCCCCGGCCGTGCGGGAGTTGGAAGATGGTGTGAGTGCCCTCGGTCGTGCAGGGCTTCGGTGTTCTGTGATGTTACGTGCATGATGGCGAGGTGCTGCGGCGGCGGCGGTGTGATACATTACAGCCAACTGGCCTCAATTCATCGTGATGGGTGGAGGTGGGCGATGTTACGGATGAAAATCTTGCCCGTCTTCGGTCGGTGTTGGCGACGACGGCGCCTGCGGGTGTCGTTTCCCTCCTTGGAGGCGTCGTTACGGTGTGTCGGCATCTCCCCCTTCTCCGGGCGAAAGCCTAGGTCTTGGACCGACGATGGCGGCGTTTCGGCGTCGTTCCTCTGTTGAGAGCATCACGCGTGGAGACTTGGCTTGAAGGCTTTGTGATGCGGTTCTCCAGTGCGGGCCGCTGGTTCGAATTGAGGTTCTTGGGCGCAATGTACATCAATGCCGATGAGTCCAAGACGGTGGCTTTCTCAGGACCAACCGAGTCCCGCCACCCACTCGCCATCTCCTTTTCGGCATTCAAGGGTGGATGGTGCGTCGACAAGGGATGTCCGGTTGAAGTTGTCACCTTTTTGAGGTGATCGGTGTTGGTCGAGACGCGGCTTTGATGATCTGCTTAGGGCAGGCTCCTTTGCATTGTGTTTGTAATGTGTGCGAAGGCTTTTCTTCGGATTAGCTCGGGTGTATTGTGTGTTCTACAACCGTTGTTCGCAGCGAGTTGTAGCTTCTTGTAATTGTCTTCTGCCTTATGGTACGTCTTTGGCGTACTCTCGAAAAAAAAAGACCTCCTAATCTCTCCCATCCAGTCGCCGCTAGAACATGTACCTACGCCCAACAGCCGGGTGACTGCTCGACTCCTTCCACCTGCCGGTCGAAGAGATGAGAAGGATAGGGCATGTGGTAGCTATCGCGCTGCCCCTGCCGGAGAAATCGCCGGTGTTCTGCCTGAACGCGGGTGACAGATGCCCGTGGTGCTGGTCCTCCGAGGGCCAGGCTGGTGGTGAGGCCGGGCAGGGCTCCGTTCAGAGCGACGGCTTGGAGGGGCGATAGATCCATCTCCTCCCGCAGGTTCCGCCCCGGCTAATTCACAGAACATATTATACTACAGCAATGGTGGAATTGCTTTTCCAAGCTGATGCTAAGGTATGGGCATCTGTGAGCAAGCACGACATCTTTCTCCCTGTGATTACAGGCTGATTAGACAGACTCTTGGTGTTTTTGATAGCGGATAGCTGTTTTGGTGACTCTCCGAATTTTGGATGGTACAGAAGGACGAGCTAAAATAAATGCTTCAGTTTGGGTTGGCTTGATTCAACCTGTTTCAAAATGATATACGTCTTGAGGATATGAGAGGGAAGAAGCATGATGGTGTGCATTATGCATCGCTACAGGACTTTGCTGCGAAGCCTGCTTCTTTCAGGTACGATACTAGGTATACACGGAAAAGTAGCTGCCATGCAGCAGTAGCAGTCGCCAGCGGAGTAGCATGGCCTTTCCCATCTTGGTGATCTGAACGAATATGTTTGCTTGAAACTTCTGTGGGTTATATACAAAATTCTAGGAATTCTATAACCGCTGCACATTTTCATGGCTATTTATACAGTCGGGTCATTCCCCTATTTCACGTGGCTAGGTGAGTTGCTAAAGTTTTCATTTACTGTTGTTTCCTTACTATAGTCAGTATAGTGTGCTTGGTTAGTATGTGCATTAGTTGTTGTTTGTTCCCTCGATTGTTCAGCGTTGTAAGGTTTTAAGGTCGTTTGTACTTTTATTAATGTTGATTCAACACATTCAGTTCTCGCGTATGGTTAAAAAAATCGTTCCATGTCTTAAGTTAACAAGAAGCAAGTTATTCCCATTGATTTTCAGCTTCTACGGGCCCTCCAGTAGCACCATCTGTAAGTGCCATATCTATCTATCTCAATCTATTTTTGTTAAAGATCTTGATATGTACATAAAGCATCATAAATTATCTTGCTTCTTTCCTGAAAAGGGTACTGAAGTCGTCGTCTTCTTTCATGCTTCTGGAGGACAAATTATACACTGTGTGCTAGCTGGTAATCATTTTCTTCAGAATAACTGGTAAACAAAATAACTGAAGCAATTTCAAAGTGATGTCTTGCTTGCTGCGGTCTAACTCTTTTTTCGAAAAAGGGGATCTCCCCGGCCTCTGCATCAGAATGATGCATACGGTCATTTTATTAACGAAATAAAAGGTTCCAACAAGGTTCCAAAGTCTCCGACTGAAAAGAAATAAAAAGACAGCTCACACAGAGCTAAAGAGGCTGGGCACACAGACTAGCCAAGATAAGACGCCACAACCGGCTGGCTAAAGATAGATAGGTAAACTAATTGCCTATCCTATTAGATGACCGCCATCCAAACCGGTTGAAGATATCCCGAGCTACCATCTCCCAGCGGATAGATCCAGTAACCAAATGCTCCCTGGCCTCCATCGGAGTGAGTAGCGACCATGAACGGATCACGGCCGTGGCTCGGAAAATAACATGCAAAAAGTGAATACGTGATATTCTGTTAAAGACCAAATCATTTCTGCAAGTCCAGATAGTCCACAACAAAGCGCAAACTCCAACACGAATATGTCTCGCTAATTCAGGCTCAATCCCGGTGAGCCATGTCCCAAATAACGTAGTGACAGAATTCGGTGGAGTAATATTAAAAGCAATGTGGACCGTCCGCCAAAGTACTCTGGCAAACGGGCAATCAAAAAAGAGATGTTTGATCGTCTCGTCCCGATCACAGAAGCTACACCTCGTAGGTCCTGTCCAATTACGCTTAATCAAGTTGTCTTTGGTTAAAATAACCTGTTTATGGACAAACCACATAAACACTTCTATTTTCAAAGGAACTTTGACAGCCCAAACATGCTTGGAGGTAGGAATGGAGCTCGAATTAATTACATCAATATACATTGATTTCACCGTGAATACTCCAGACCTAGTCAGTTTCCAGCGTAATTCATCGGGTTGTTGAGAAAGATGGACATCCATTAGTCTCCGAACTAGACGGAGCCAATCTTCCCAACGATTGCCCACTAACGACCGTCTGAATTGAATATTAAGGGGGATGGATTGAAACACCGTAGCAACGAATACCTCACGTCGTTGAACAATGCGATATAAAGACGGATATTGAATGGCCAGGGGTGTCTCGCCAAGCCAAGTATCCTCCCAGAATCGTGTACTAGCGCCGTTGCCAATAACAACCTTTGTCCTATTAAACATAGATTGTTTGACTTTCATCAGGCCTCTCCAGAAAGGCGAGTCAGTTGGCCTTACTGTGACCTGGGACAAGGATTTTGTCTGTAGGTACTTGCTGCGAAGGATTTGGGCCCACATAGCATCAGTCTCAAAAGAAAGCTTCCACAGCCACTTGCTAAGAAGGCATCTGTTCTTAACTTCAAGATTCTCAATACCAAGACCCCCTTGATCTTTCGGTCTACAGATGATATCCCATTTTGCAAGTCTGTACTTTCTTTTTAGCTCATCACCCTGCCAAAAAAACGCGATCGATAAAAGTCCAGTCTTTTCCTAACACCAACTGGGACTTGAAAGAACGATAAGAGAAACATAGGCATACTCGTGAGCACCGAATTAATCAGAATTAATCGGCCTCCATATGACATGAGCTTGCCCTTCCAGCAACTCAGTTTCTTCTCAAACCGGTCTTCGATGCACTTCCATTCTCTATTGGTCAGCTTTCGATGGTGGATTGGAATACCTAGGTAAGAGAAAGGTAAATCCCCCAAGTCGCACCCAAACAATTGCCTATAAGCCTCCTGTTCGTCTTTGGCTCTACCAAAGCAGAACAGCTCGCTCTTATGAAAGTTAATCTTTAACCCGGTCAATTGTTCGAAAAGGCATAACACCAGCTTCATATTTCTCGCCTTGGCCAGGTCATGCTCCATAAAGATGATTGTATCATCAGCGTACTGAAGGATGGATACACCTCCATCAACCAAATGAGGTACCAAGCCACCCACTTGACCATTCTCCTTAGCCCTTCCTATCAAGATGGCTAACATATCAACCACAATGTTAAACAGGATAGGGGACATCAGATCTCCTTGTCTTAGGCCTTTATGTGTCTTGAAGTAATGACCAATATCGTCATTCACTTTAATTCCCACACTCCCTTTTTGCGTAAATGATTCGACCTGGCGTCGCCAGGCTTCATCAAAACCTTTCATACGCAATGCCTGTTGGAGAAATGGCCATTTGACCTTATCGTACGCTTTCTCGAAATCCACCTTAAAAATGACACCATCTAACTTCTTGGAATGGATTTCATGGAGCGTTTCATGAAGGACGACCACCCCTTCAAGGATGTTTCTGTCCGGCATGAAAGCAGTTTGGGAGTGCTGCACCACAGAATGCGCAATCTGTGTGAGCCTATTAGTCCCGACCTTGGTGAATATTTTAAAACTAACATTGAGAAGGCAGATTGGCCTGAACTGCTCAATTCTCACAGCATCCGTCTTCTTAGGAAGCAGTGTGATAGTTCCAAAATTCAAGTGAAATAATTGAAGCTGTCTAGAGAACAGATCATGAAACATAGGTAGCAAATCCCCCTTAATAATATGCCAGCACTTCTTGTAGAACTCCACCGGAAATCCATCCGGTCCGGGAGCCTTATTATTTTTCAACTGTTCTATAGCATCAAACACCTCCTTCTCCGAAAACAGGGCAACCAGAATATCATTTTCAGCAGCTGAAAGTTGAGGCACATCCTCAGTTCTGGACTCATCGAGAGATACACAATTATCCTCCGGAGGTCCAAATAACTGCCTATAATACTCGGTTATATATGTTTTTAGGTTGTCCTGTCCTACAATAGTGCCCTCATCTTGTTCAAGTTGGAATATTCTCTTCTTTCTGTGCTTACCATTAGCAATCAGATGAAAGAATTGAGTATTCGCGTCCCCTTGGACCACTTTGCGAACCTTAGCTCGCAAAGCCCACTTCAACTCTTCTTCGCGGAGTTCTTTCAACCTCTTCTCTGCTTCAGTTTTAACCTGGAGCTCAGCAGGCATCAAAATCGTGGATTCTGCCTTAACGTCCAGATTCTGTATAAGAGAGAGGAGCCTGTCCTTCTCAATCTTATACACCCCACTAAGGTGCTTAGCCCAACCCCGTAAGAAGCTTCTCAAACTCCTAATCTTATTTTGCCAAAGCTCAACCGCGGTCCTACCTCCAACACCCTTCGCCCATTCCCTAGCGATGAGGTCTAGGAATCCTTCACGTTCGAACCAGGCCATCTCAAAAGAAAAGGTGTTTTTGTTTCCCACGTGGTTCGGCTCCCCTGAGTCAACGAATAGGGGTGTGTGATCGGAAAAACCCCGTGAAAGAGCTTGAACCGTCACAAGCGGGAACTTCTGTTCCCACTCCACACTCGCAAGAACGCGATCAAGCTTTTCGTAAGTCGGGTTGGGCAAAGAGTTAGCCCAGGTAAACTTTCTACCAAAAAGCTCTATCTCCCTCAGATCCAAGCTTTCAATAATAGTATTGAACATGAACGACCACCTGCCGTCAAAGTTATCATTATTCTTCTCCTCTCTCCTCCTAATGATGTTGAAATCACCCCCAACTAAGATGGGAAGCTGCTCGGACCCACAAATCCGAACAAGATCCGCCAAAAATTCCGGTTTAAGCTCGGGCTGTGCGGCACCATACACCGCCACCAACGCCCAGTTGAAACCATCAACCTTAGACCTCACTCGAAACTTAACCGCGAAGTCGCCCATCACTACACTACGGACTTCAAGCGAATCACATCTCACACCCAGCAAGATACCACCCGATCTTCCTCGCGGAGGGAGGCAATGCCAATCAAAATCAACACCACCCGCAAGAGAGGGAAGGAACTGGGCCGCAAAGTTGTCTCTACCAGTCTCCGATAGAGCAATAAAATCTAAGTGATGCTCCAGAGAAGCCTCAGCAAGAAACCTTCGTTTAGCCAAGTCTTTCAGACCTCTGCTATTCCAAAAGATTCCTTTCATCACTCATCATGAAATTTTTTAGTAGTCCGAATCCTAGCACTCCTACGAACTGCAGAATTGGGGTAAATTTTCCGTTTCCACTTACGCTTGGGTTTACTAGGTCCTGACTCCCGATCCTCTAACCGGGCTCAGCGGAAGAAACAACTGCATTATCTATGGGCATATCATCGTCCTCAGACTCATGATTGGATGGTGCTAGATCCACACACATATTATCGAGCACTCTAACCCCTAATGCATCAATCTCATTATCATTCATGGGTTTAACCGCTGCAAGATTACGAATAGTTTCTAAGGCACGCTCCGCCTCCAAATCTAACAAATCATTCACCGAATTGGAAATCTCACTATCTGTAGCCCTGAGTGAAACTCCTAATTGGTTTGCATTATTTATAATTTCCTCATTAGAAAAATGCAATAAAGAATTAGATATGTTGACGGACATACCAGTAGAGATCGCAGCATCATGAAGCTTGGCTGCCCTCATAGCGCACCTCTGCTACATGTCATCAACCTCCGGAAGCTCCTGAATGCGAGCACTCATCCGCCTCCCCGTCGAGGCCGGGTCCGGGATCCCGCCAAAAGAAACGACCTCCTCCCTAGTAACTCCTCGCGCTGAAACCCGCGAAGGGTCAACCAAGGATACCGGAGGAGGCGGCTGCGGGCTCCCAGACCCCTCGGACAAGTGCCCCAATCCGAGACCCATAGCAACAGGTACACTGGGAGGAGGCTCGGATCTCCTGACCGTCGACGAGGAAGGAGGAGTCAGGGCCGCCTGCCCCAAACCCCCCTCCCCCAACGCCACAAAAGGCGCGGGCGCCGCCACAGCCGAAGGAGAAGCGGTCTTTTTTAATGAATTCCACAATAATTTTCTCTGTACTTCCCTTTCTATAAGTGTTCCATGTAGATGTTAGGAAAAGGGCATATAGTATGGATGCATAAATAAATTATTCTACAATTTCATCTTTAGCATGGTCGATCACAGATCACTGAAACTATATAGTGCTCCCTAAATTATGATGTTTTGTGGGAACAGGAATTATGAACATTATGGTTAAACTTTGTTGAACATTCTGCACTACATTTGCTCATTTTATTTGGTCAGCCACACTGAAAGAGTTTCACAAAGATACCAGTGTAACGACTATCTAGGTACACCCATAATCCTAAAAAAATCAACTAAGACCTACAAAAATGTTATCGTTTGATCTAATTTCCCCTGAGAGTCCATTTGCGCAAAATCATAGATGTTATCAGCCGTGTTACTGAGCCATTGGGGAAGGCAATGCTATCATCCACTCGCAACTCCTATTCTTCCATTCCCTTTTTAGGATCACATTTTCCAACATCTTACTATCGTATATTGCTAAAGATGTCTGGCGAAATTACTTTGTGAAATCCAAAAGTTATTCCAATACTAATTGATTTTAATGCAAGATAAATGTATCTTCTCTAAATAACAAAAGTATCTTGATGTTCACATGTTGCTTTTGTCTTGATTATGTAGTTTCCTAACATGCAACAAGTTCAACTTGATAGTTCTCCATTCAAGCATGGATGAAGATGTACATGGAAATGATTATACATATTATGAGATTTAAAATTTCAGACAAGTGTGGTCTTTCAAATTTTCTCTATTACTCACTTTGTTTCAAATTCTCCTTTAAAGAATGGATGAAAACATGAGAATTAGGAAGCTATTTTTTATTCGAAAGCTTGGCAGCAGCTCAATGGTAGCGTATATTGGAAAACTTTAACCGGTTGGTTCTGCGGTAATTGATTGTTCGTCTCTTTGTCTAAACTTGAATGATATAAGTAGGAGGGTTGATCTTCCTTAACAACGCATAACATCAAATTTAGGCAAAATTTCCCGCAGCAACGCGCAGGGAATCATCTAGTTTAGTTAAAAGGCGTCCCAATGATTTGGAGTTTATAGAGCTTGATGCAAAAAATTGATAAAAGTGGGATTGGAGAGGTCAAAACTTTAAGTAGTGATGAATGCACTCTTTTGGATTTCAAGGATTTTAATTATGATAATTGTTCTTTGATATATTGTATTTCCTTGTTGCAATTCATGTTAAATTCTCCTCATGCTTATAATCAAAATAAAGCTTCTACTAGACATATTGTTGATGCTACGATGAAATCTTTTTAAGAAAAGCTTGAATTGGGAGTTTCTATTCCTAGAAAACTTTATGATGAGTAGGAACCTACTATTAAGATTAAGATTAAAGATTATGAGTGGCATGCTTTGTGTGATTTGGGTGCTAGGGTTTCCACGATTTCAAAAACTTTATGTGATGTGTTAGGTTTCTGTGAATTTGATAATTGTTCTTTAAATTTGCATCTTGCGGATTCCACTATTAAGAAACCTATGTTCTTATTATTGCAAATAGGAATTATGTGCCCGTAGATTTCATTATTCTTGATATAGATTGCAATCCCACATGTCCTATTATTGTTGGTAGACCTTTCCTTACAACGAGTGGTGCAATTATTGATATGAAAGAAGGAAACATTAGATTTCAATTTCCGTTAAGGAAGGGCATGAAACACTTTGCTAGAAAGAAAATTAAATTGCCATATGAATCTATTATGAGAGCTACTTATGGATTGCATACCAAATGTGACAATATCTAGATCTATGTTTTATGCCTTGCTAGGGGCATTAAACAATAGCGCCTGTTGGGAGGCAACCCAATTTTATTTTTGTTCTTGCTTTTTTGGTTCTGTTTTCAATAATTTTATCATCTAGCCTCTGGTTAGATGTGTTTTCTGTTTTAATTTAGTGTTTGAGCAAGTAAGACCTTTGGGATAGCTTATGGTGATAGTTGATTTGATCTTGCTGAAAAACTGAAACTTTTGAGCCCAGCAACAGATTTTTTAAAAATCACAGAAGCGTGGAAAAACTCTGAATTTTGTACACAAGATTGATATAAAAATTTCCTCTGTTGTCCTAATTTTTTCAGAATTTTTGGAGTTACAGATGTATTCGAAGTTTTCAGATTGCTACAGACTATTCTGTTTTTGACAGATTATGTTTTCTATGTGTTGTTTGCTTATTTTGATGAATCTATGGGTAGTATCAGGGGTATGAACCATGGAAAAGTTAGAATACAGTAGATATTACACTAATATAAATAAAGAATGAGTTCATAACAGTACCAAAAAGTGGTGATTTATTTTCTTATACTAACGGATCTCATGAGTTTTCTGTTGAGTTTTGTGTTGTGATGTTTCCAAGTTTTGGGTAAAGATTTGATGGACTACGGAATAAGGAGTGGCAAGAGCCTAAGCTTGGGGATGCCCAAGGCACCCCAAGGTAATATTCAAGGACAACAAAGCATCTAAGCTTAGGGATGCCCCAGATGGCATCCCCTCTTTCGTCTTCGTCTATCGGTAAATTTACTTGAGGCTATATTTTCATTCACCACATGATATGTGTTTTGCTTGGAGCGTGTTGTATGATATGAGTCTTTGATTTTTAGTTTGCCACAATCATCCTTGCTGTACACACCTTTTGAGAGGGGCACACATGAATCGTGAATTTATTAGAATACTCTATGTGCTTCACTTATATCTTTTGAGCTAGTCAATTTTTCTCTACTGCTTCACTTATATCTTTTCAGAGCATGGCGGTGGCTTTATTTTATAGAAATTGTTGAACTCTCATGCTTCACTTATATTATTTTGAGAGTCTCTCTAAACAGCATGGTAATTTGCTTTGGTTATGAATTTAGTCCTAATATGATGGGCATCCAAGAGGGATATAATAAAAACTTTCATATAAAGTGCGTTGAATACTATGTGAAGTTTGATTCCTTATGATTGTTTTGAGATATAGAGATGGTGATATTAGAGTCATGCTAGTGACTAATTGTGTATTGGTAGAAATACTTGTGTTAAAGTTTGTGATTCCCGTAGCATGCACGTATGGTGAGCCGTTATGTGATGAAGTCAGAGCATGATTTATTTATTGATTGTGTTCCTTATGAGTGGCGGTCGGGGACGAGCGATGGTCTTTTCCTACCAGTCTATCCCCCTAGGAGCATGCGCGTAGTATTTCATTTCGATGACTAATAGATTTTTACAATAAGTATGTGAGTTCTTTATGACTAATGTTGAGTCCATGAATTATACACACTCTCACCCTTCCACCACTGCTAGCCTCTCTAGTACCGTGCAACTTTTGCCGGTGCCTTACACCCACCATATACCTTCCTAAAAAATCCACCATACCTACCTATTATGGCATTTCCATTGTCTGCAACTTTCACCGTTCCGTTTTATTATGACATGCTCCATCATTGTCATATTGCTTTGCATGATCGTAAGATAGGTAGCATGATGTTTTCATGGCTTGTCCGTTTTTTGATGTCATTTTCTACGCTAGATCATTGCACATACTGGTAAATCATCGGAGGCATTCATATAGAGTCATATTTTGTTCTAAGTATCGAGTTGTAATTCTTGAGTTGTAAGGAAATAAAAGTGTGATGATCATCATTATTAGAGCATTGTCCC
This sequence comes from Triticum aestivum, assembly GCF_018294505.1. Classification (NCBI taxonomy): domain Eukaryota; kingdom Viridiplantae; phylum Streptophyta; class Magnoliopsida; order Poales; family Poaceae; genus Triticum; species Triticum aestivum. Next base: position 166,661,656 of record NC_057811.1, on the reverse strand, counting down.
ATGTGAGCAAAGGATGATGGAAGCTATGATTCCCTCACAAGTTGGGATGAGTCTCCAGACTTTATAAAAATAAAAGAGGCCAAAGAATCCCACCCAAAAAAAGAGAAAAGCGAGAAGGGACAATGTTACTACCCTTTTTCCACACTTGTAATTCAAAGTAGCACCATGATCTTCATGATAGAGAGTCTCCTATGTTGTCACTTTCATATACTAGCGGGAAGTTTTCATTATATAACTTGGCTTGTATATCCCAATGATGGGCTTCCTCAAATTGACCTAGGTCTTCAGGAGCAAGCGAGTTGGATGCACACCCACTTAGTTTCTTTTTGAGCTTTCATAAACTTATAGCTCTAGTGCATCCGTTGCATGGCAATCTCTACTCACTCACATTCATATCTATTGATGGGCATCACCATAGCCCATTGATACGCCTAGTTGATGTGAGGCTATCTCCTTCTTTTTGTCTTCTCCACAACCACAATATTCTATTCCACCTATAGTACTGCTATATCCATGGCTCACGCTCATGTATGGCGTGAAAGTTGAAAAGGTTTGGGAACATCAAAAGTATGAAACAATTGCTTGGCTTGTCATCGGGGTTGTGCATGATTTAATAATTTGTGTGATGAAGATGGAGCATAGCCAGACTATATGATTTTGTAGGGATAACTTTCTTTGGCCATGTTATTTTGAGAAGACATGATTCCTTTATTAGTATGCTTGAAGTATTATTGTTTTTATGTCAATATTTGTTTTGAATATTATGGATCTGAACATTCATGCCACAATAAAGAAAATTACTTGGATAAATATGTTAGGTAGCATTCCACGTCAAAAATTCTATTTTTATCATTTACCTACTCGAGGACGAGTAGGAATTAAGCTTGGGGATGCTTGATACATCTCCAACGTATCTATAATTTTTGATTGTTCCATGCAATTATATTATCTGTTTTGAATGTTTTATATGCATTAATATGCTAATTTACATTATTTTTGGGACTAACTTACTAACCTAGAGCTTAGTGCCAGTTTCTGTTTTTCCTGTTTTTGAGTTTTACAGAAAAGGAATATCAAACGGAATAAAACTTTTGCGATGGTTTTTCTTGGACCAGAAGACACTCAGCAAACTTGGAGTTGTAGGGAGGGAGTCCCAATGACTCCACAAGCCAGGGGCGCGCCCTAGATTCCCAAACGACCAGAAGTTTCCACCAAAATACTTTTTCGCCGCCGTAACCTTCTGTTCCCGTGAGATCCCATCTTGGGGCCTTTCCCGACATCCAGGGAATCTAGATCAACCCTATTGCCCTTCTGATGAAGCGTGAGTAGTTTACCACAGACCTATGGGTGCATAGCTAGTAGCTAGATGGCTTCTTCTCTTTCTTTGATTCTCAATACCATGTTCTCCTCGATGTTCTTGGAGATCTATGCGATGTAATCTTGTTTTGCGGTGTGTTTGTCAAGATCGATGAATTGTGGATTTATGATCAGATTATCTATGAATATTATTCGAATATTCTCTGAATTCTTATATGCATGATTTGATATCTTTGTATTTCTCTTCGAATTATGGGTTTGGTTTGGCCAACTAGATTGGTTTTTCTTGCAATGGGAGAGGTGCCTAGTTTTGGGTTCAATCTTGCGGTGCCCTCACCCAGTGACAAAGTAGGGGTAGTGAGGCACGTATTTGTATTATTGCCATCAAGGGTAAAAAGATGGGGTTTTCATCATATTGCTTGAGTTTATCCCTCTACATCATGTCATCTTGCTTAAGGCGTTACTCCGTTCTTATGAACTTAATACTCTAGATGCATGCTAGATAGCGGTCGATGTGTGGAGTAATAGTAGTAGATACAGGCAGGAGTCGGTCTACTTGACACGGACGTGATGCCTATATTCATAATCATTGCCTTGGATATCATCATAACTTTGCGCTTTTCTATCAATTGCTCAACAGCAATTTGTTCACCCACCATATTATTTACCTTCAAGAGAGAAGTCTCTAGTGAAACCTATGGCCTCCGACCCTATTTTCTATCATATATTTTCAGATCTATATGTCAAAAATACCAAAAATATCTTGCTACAATTTATTTACTTTTATTTTGTTTTGCGTTTTAGTAATATTATATATATATATATATATCTATCAGATCTCACCTTTGTAAGTGACCGTGAAGGGATTGACAACCCCTTTATCGCGTTGGGTGCAAGTGTTTGATTGTTTGTGCAGGTGCATAGATTGGGGACTTGCTTGTTTCTACTACTGGATTGATACCTTGGTTCTTAACTGAGGGAAATACTTATCTCTACTTTGCTACATCACCCTTTCCTATTCAAGGGAAAAACCAACGCAAGCTGAAGAAGTAGCAACTACTCACACATCATCGAAAGGGCAGCAAGGTTTTTTTTGAGGAACAGTGGACAGTGAGGGCACCCCCTCACTGACTTATATATTAAAACCGAGAGCACAAATTACACAAGGGTTTTACATGGGTATAGAGAAAGGGAGAAACCTTATACACAGGTATAAGGAGGGGTACAAGTGCATTTTAACATCGCACTACACAGAAGGGTCGTTTGGGCCGACCACTAGCTTAATAAAAGGCCACAGAGCTTCCTTCACACGATGCTTCATCATTCCAAAATCATTTTGAAATCTCTGGCGCATCCATTCCTCGTGGGGGCGATCCCTCAAAAGTGCTTGTTGTTACGCTCTTTCCAGATGCTCCAAGCTGCTACAATGAAGATTTCCATGAACATGGGTTGCGTCCAGACCTCCTTCGCCGCATGTACCAGCTGTAGCCTGTTGCCAGTCACTGGCCACGAGATCCCCAGCTCCCCCCAACACAGCTTACTGAAATCACACTCGAAAAAAGGTGTTCAACCGTTTCCTCCAGGCTGGTTGAGCAAAGCAAGCAAGAGTAGTCATCGTCTCTGAGCTTCATGCCTTTCCTCTTCAATAAGTTGCGTGTGTTTAATCTGTCAGCCAACAAGAGCCATGCAAAGACTTTCCATTTGTTTGTGCACTTGGATTTCCAAATCCACTCGAAGCCCTTATCCGCCACTTCATCGCGAAAGCAGTGGAGGTAAAACTTGCTTGACTGAAAGTCTTTAGCACCCCAAACACATCTCCAGGTGTCTCTGTTGCCTGTCAGTTCCGTATCGGCCAGACTGGTTTGAAGATCTCACAGTTCACCTCTAGCCTGGATCGAAAGTGGGAGGCTGAAATTTTGTCCAAGGGCAGGGGCCATCAGAAGATCGCGCACCGAAATGTCCTCGTTCATCGCAAACGAATACAAGCGGGGGTGATTGTCTGAAAGAATGGCATCGTGCCACAGATCCTTCCAGAAGAGTACAGTGCTACCATCCCCCACCTGCACCGTTGTGACAGCATGGTAGATCGGCGATAGTTGCATCACGTCGCGCCACCAGAACGAGCCACACGGGTCACTTGCATGCGGTATAGAGTCCACATAGTATGCCGACCAAACCAGATTGACCCACGGCAAATCTATTCGATTGTAGAATTTATGAAGCATCTTTAGGAGTAGGCCCTGGTTTTGAATCTTGAGGTCGATCACTCCTAGACCGTCCTTATTTTTGGGACGGCAAACCATCTCCCATGCAGCCAGGGAGACGGCCTTTGTCCCCTCGTCCGAACTCTTTGCCCAGAGGCAATATCTCCGGAGTTTATCAAGATGCTCAAGGACTCTAGGCGGGATCTTGATGGAACACATGGCGTATATCGCGAGAGATGTGATCACCGAGTTGACCAACGTGAGTTTTGATCCTAGGTCCAGCAAAGCGGCCGCCAAAGAGAGTTTACGCTCAACCGAGGCAACGAGGGGCATGAGATCAGCCACAGTCGGGCGTGTAGTGCCCATGGGCAACCCAAGGTACGTGAACGGCATGGTTCCAATCGCACAGTCGAAGATCTGAGCAAGCCTCGAGGTTGCTTCCGCCGAAGAATTGACAGTGATCAAGGTTGATTTTTGAAAGTTGATACTCAGGCCCACCGATGCCGCATAGTCCTGTAGGATGCGTTTGATCGTTTCAGCTTGAGAGAGGTCGGCGGGCATCACCAGGATCGTATCGTCGGCGTACTGAATGACGGGGTAGTCGCTGTCAGGTATAGGGATGGGGAGCTGGAGGGCTCCGGCCCTATACGCGTCGTTAATAGCCGCTTGCAAGAGATCCGCCGCCAATACAAAGATGAGCGGGGAAAGAGGAGCACCTTGACGCACACCTCTAAAACAAAAGAATTGTCTACCCGGAATCCCATTGAGGAGGATCGCAGACTTGGCCGTCGAGAAGAGACATTTAATCCATCCAAGCCAACGATCATCAAATCCCATGCATTTCATAATCTCCAACATGGGGGCATGTTCGATGGTATCGAATGCCTTGGCGAAATCAAGCTTCAAAATAGCCACCTCTCTCCCCGAGGACTGACATTGGTGTATGAACTCGAACGCCCATGCCACGCAGTCCTGTATAGATCTCCCTTTCAGGACTGATTACGGTGTATGATCTTGAGGATGACATGCTGTAGGCGATTTGCTAGTAGTTTGGTTAAAATCTTGAGGCAGCAGTTCAAGAGAGTAATCGGGCGATAGTCGTTCGCTGTCTCTGGCGATTGGGTTTTCGGGATGAGAGTAACGAAACCAGAATTCAAGCTCTCGAGATCAAGGTTACCTGCATGAAAATCAGAGCACAGACGGTAGAAATCCTCTTTGATAATATGCCAACATGATTTAATAAAACTGCCATTGAAACCGTCAGGTCCTGGAGCATGGTCTGACGGCAAATCCTTGACCACTTGGTCAATCTCATTGCGTGTGAAAGGGCTCGACAAGGCTTGTAAACCCTCCACTTTCTTGATGATTCTCCGCAGGTCAAAACGCATGTCAGTCTGACTGGATCGCCCTAGTCTTTCTTTGTATGTCTGAAAGAGTACTGCCTCTTTTCCCACATGATCATGGATAATCGAATCATCAGGCAAACGCAGTGAAGCAATGTTGTTCCTTCGAAATCTCTCGGTCGCTACTCTGTGAAAGAACTTGGTGTTGCCATCACCATACTTGAAGAATCTGACGGTACATCGCTTTTTCCAATATAGCTTCTTGCACTCCAACAAGTGAAGAAGATGCTTTTTCAAAATCTCCCTAAAGTTAGCTTCAGGGATAGACAGTCTCCTCCTTTCTTCGAGCCCATCAATCTCTAACAGGGTTGTGTTACAGTTTTCAATTAGGCCATACAACTTAGAGATCTTCCTACTCCATTGTTTCAGATCGTATCGCAAGTTCTTAAATTTTTTGCATAGGGTCGCGGCAGCATTCGGGGCATAACAGCGTCGGTTCCACGAGCGATGGACCACATCAAAGAAACCAGGCTGCCCAATCCAAAAATCCTCAAAACGAAATATCTTGGATTTTGGAATCTTGGACTGGATGCAAACATAGCAGGGTACATGATCTGATGTGGGTTTACCCAATGGTAGCACAACAGTGTTCGGGTATTTAACTGCCCAATCAATCGAAGTGAAATGCCAGTCGAGTTGTTCGAGCAGGGGGTTATTTTGCATATTACTCCATGTGTACGATCGCCCTTTGATTGGTAGTTCTACCAACGACTGCCTGCGAATGAATTCATTAAAGATCAACATGTCATTAGCGTCCCCACCCCCCCCCATTACGATTGTCCGGTGCTCTGTTGAAGTTAAAATCACCCATGAGGAGCCAGTCATCACCACGTGGTATATCAATATCGAACAACCACGAAACAAACAGCGCTCTATTCGGATCCGCACAGGGACCATACACATTGACCAGAGTCCACGAATCGGCGGATTGCGTAGAAGTAAGCCTGACGCCAAGAGCAAAAGATTCAGAGAACACCAAGACACCAGTGAATACTGAACTCATCCACATAGTGATTAAGCCCCCAGACGCCCCAGAGGAGGGCACCCAAGCAAACATATCGAACTTTTTAGGGCAGAAAAGTTTAACAAACGAAGCATCAAAAGAAGTACGTTTAGTTTCTTGAAGGCAAACTACGGAACAACCACTAACATCGATTGCATTACGGATCGCTAGCTGTTTTTTCTCGGAATTGATCCCTCGTACGTTCCAACAAAGGATATTCCACTGTTTATTGGGTGGCATTGAAGCTAGGGGTTCTCCTTTCCCTCCCCACGAACAGGTGCCATGAGCTTCTGAGGGGTGAGGTCATCAGGCGGCACTCCGCACAAGACATTGCCCACATACTGCAACTGGTGAATTGGCGTCGGCGGCGGCAAGTCATCGGTGGTGCTAGCCAGCGGGTTTAGAACGAGCTTGGCACATGGAGCAGTGGCCTTAGAAGAACATGCAATTGATGGCGCCCCCTGGGCTTGACTTTGGATTGTGCCTTCCTCACATCAGTGACTTGTGGCACTTTAAAACCATCATACCTCGTGGATCGGCTACTACGGCGCAGCCTAGCCGTGTTAATCGGAGCTTTCTCTCCCACCAACATGTTCGTGAAATATTCAGACCCCTTATCATCAGCAGAAAGTTCAGTATCATCATGTGCCAAGGACATATGAGTCTGTGATGCAATGAGACAGTCCTCTTGTATCAGAGTGTCAGGTCCAGTACTGATCATATGGGTCTGATGGGAAAACTCCATCCAAGTTTCAGCTGATATGAAAATGGGGCCCGTAAAACGGTAGAGAAGATCATGCAGATGAGATAAATTGGCTCCCGCAGAACACCTTTCCTGAATGATAGCACTAGTGACAGCCAAGAGAAAAGCGCGGGGATTGAGCGGCAGAATCCCATGGTTCAGGTTTTGGCCAGGTGTGTCAGGTGCAGCGAGACATCGAGTGAACCTGCCAAAGGAGATCAGCCAGAGGAACTCCAGAAAAGACAGACCTTCCTCTAACTGAATCTGCACAGCGTGTGGACTGCCTGTGGCTCGAACAATCTGCATGCCAGGAGACTGACGACCATGGATCAGGGCGTCAGCTGCTTCTTCGATGTCAGAGTAAACCGACCATTCATCTTGCGGATCATCAGCAGTATTGCTCTCCCGCTCCACCCCATCCATGAGGGAGGGGCCAGTATACTGAAACAAGGCACGAAGACTGATTCCACTGAAAGGTTGTGGTGCAGCTGGCCACACACCCCAACCGTCCGACTGCAACTGCTGCTGTTGTGAAGCCTGCTGCTCCCAAGCAGCGTCAATCTGCTGCTACGTCAGTTGTTGGTGTTCCAGTGTCCACTGTTGCGCAGCAGTCAGGTATGGCAACTCAAAGGGGTGGGGGGAAGCATTCATGGGAGGTGCATCATCTTCATTACCAACAAGGCCAGGTATAGTATCTCTTCCATTAAGCACATAGACAGGGACTGACCAAGATCGACCCATGCCTGGCAAAGTGCCAGTCCTCTTTACCACCAGACTATGGGGCACCTGCGCAATGTTACTAAGTATCACACGAACCAGCACACGCTCTTTGTTCTGCCCCGGCCTGTGCCAAAGATCCAAAGGGCAGCAAGGTTGATGTGGAGGCCGTCCGTGATCGAATCCGCCTCCGGCAGAGTACTGGAACAGGTCTCCAGATGGGATCTCACGAGGACAGAAACTTGTGGCGGCGGAAAAGTATTTTGGTGTGCCCTTTGGTATAAGGGGAATATTTGGGAATTTATAGAGTTGAGATTAGGGTTGGAGGAGCTCCAGGGGGCCCACAAGCCCGGAGGCGCGTCCTCCTAGTGCGCGGCCTCCTGGCTTTTGGCCACCTCGTGGCTCCTCTGGCCTCCTCCCAAAGCTTCGTGGGTGTCTTCTTGTCCAAGAAAATCATCAAAAAGTTTCATTCCATTTCGAATCCGTTTGGTATTGATTTTCTGTAGAAGACAAAAGCAAGGAAAAAACAGCAACTAGCACTGGGCACTAGGTTAATAGGTTAGTCCCAAAAAATGATATAAAATAGCATAATAATGCATATAAAACATCCAAGATGGATAATATAATAGCATGGAACAATAAAAAATTATAGATACGTTGGAGACGTATCAGCACGCCCTACCCCCGAGGGTGCTTGGAGCGAGCTTGTCACTGCCTCGTGGACCCCCTTGACATGAGACTGATGCCAAAAATTCCCATAAATACCCAAACCCCTAGAAAGAACCCTAGATGAGAAGGTCCGCCGCCACAAGCCTCTGTATCCATGAAAACTCAATCGGGGCCCCATTCCGGCTCCCTGCCGAAGGGGGGAATCATCGCCAAAGGCCATCTTCATCATCCTGGCATCCACCATGATGAGGAGGGAGTATTTCACCCTCGGGGCTGAGGGTATGTATCAGTAGCTATGTGTTTGATCTCTCTCTCTCGTGTTCTTGATTTGGCATGATCGTGATGTACCGCGAGCTTTGTTAATATAGTTAGATCTTATGGTGTTCTTCCCTCTCTACCTTCTTTTGATGAATTGAATCTTTTCCTTTGAGGTTTTGTTATGTCGGATTGAATCTTTTGGATGTGAGAGCACTTGATGTATGTCTTGCGATGGGATATCCGTGGTGACAATGGGATTTTCTATTGATTCACTTGATGTATGTTTCGGTTATCAACTTGCGGATTCCCGTGGTGACATTGGGGTAATCTATGCATAGGGGTTGATACGCGTTTTCATATTCCTTTATCCGATAGAATCTTGGGTGTACTCTTTGAAGTTCTTTGTGTTGGATTGAATATTATGAATCTGAAGTTGTTTGATGCATATCGTATAATCAACTCATGGATACTTGTGTTGACATTGGAGTATCTAGGTGACATTAGAGTTGGTTGATGTGTATCATATGGTGTTATTTTAGTACGAACTCTAGGGTTGTTTGTGGCACTTATAGGAATAGCTCAAAAGGTTGATCAGAAAGAATAATTTTGAGGTGGTTTCGTACTCTACAAACAATTTCATCTTATGTTCTCCATGATAGGAACATTGGAGTGATTATTTGTTGCACGCTGAGGGATTGTTATATGATCCAACTATGTTATCATTGTTGAGAGATTTTGCACTAGTGAAAGTATGAACCCAAGGCCTTGTTTTCAAGCGTTGCAATACCGTTTCTGCTCACTTTTGTTACTAGTTACCTTGCTGTTTTTATTTATTTAGATTATAAAAATATATTTCTACCATCCATACTACGCTTTTACCACCATCTCTTCGCCGAACTAGTGCACCTATACAATTTACCATTGTATTGGGTGTGTTGGGGACACAAGAGACTCTTTGTTATTTGGTTGCATGGTTGTTTGAGGGAGACCATCTTCATCCTACGCCTCTGATACGTCCATTTTTGCATCATGTTTTCCTACTGTTATTTATGATGTTTTTATCCATAATAATATGCTTTTTGGAGTAATTCTAATGCCTTTTCTCTCATAATATGCAAGGTACACACAAAGAGGGAGAATTCCGGCAGCTGAAAATCTGGACGTGGAAAAGCTACGTCAGGCCACCTATTTTGCACAACTCCAATGAGCTGAAACTTTATGGAGATTTTTTTATGGAATATATGAGGAATATTGGAGCCAATAAGTACCAGAGGGGCCCTACCAGGTGGGCACAACCCACCTAGACGCGTGAGGGAGCCCAAGCACGCCCTGGTGGGTTGTGCTCCCCTCGGCCCGCCTCCGGTGCCGATTTTCTGGTATATAAGTCATTTTTTACCTAGAAAAAAATTAGGAGCGGACTTTCGGGACGGAGCGCCGCCGTCTCGAGGCGGAACTTGGGCAGGAGCATTTTTGCGCTCCGGCGGAGCGATTCCGCCGGGGGAACTTCCCTCTCGGAGGGGGAAATCATCATCATCATCATCACCAACAACTCTGCCATCTTGGGGAGGGCAATCTCCATCAAATCTTCAACATCACCATCTCCTCTCAAACCCTAGTTCATCTCTGGTGTGCAATCTTTGTACCGGAACTATAGATTGGTGCTTGTGGGTGACTAGTAGTGTCGATTACACCTTGTAGTTGATTACTATATGGTTTATTTGGTGGAAGATTATATGTTCAGATCCAATATGCTATTTAATACCCCTCTGATCTTGAGCATGATTATCATTTGTGAGTAGTTACTTTTGTTCTTGAGGTCACGGGAGAAATCATGTTGCAAGTAATCATGTGAACTTGATATGTGTTCGATATTTTGATAGTATGTATGTTGTGATTCCCTTATGTCGGGGAAACGACACCCATGGGATCACGTGGATCCCTTCTACGGTTTCACAGGGAAGAGGAATGCGCAAAGAGCAGATCTAATGATCAACACGAGGGATTTTTACCCAGGTTCGGGCCGCTGAGAAGCGTAAAACCCTAGTCCTACCTTTAGTGTATTGAGTGTTCTTGAACTTTGGCTAGCTGCTACGCATGCGAACTGGGCCAGAAGGTCCAAAAGTCCCTCCCTGTATCGCATTGGGCCTCCTTTTATACCAAGGGGCGACCACAGTGGCGTACAGGCACACAGGAGGTGTAAAGTCGCTACAGTGTATATGCTTATCGCTGACATCTTAGGACAAATGCATTAAATGCGCTGTTTACGTGCCCCCTAACTTTATCGTGGACGGAAACATAGCCCGTCTCGTCCGTCGCCGCCTCACCCCGTCTTGACACGCACCTAGGATGACGATGCATGCAATGCCAAGCTGACTGGCTAGCCGCTGCGCGGGAGCGGTGGCAGGATCTTCACGAAGATCTGCATGCCTCCACGCAGGTGCTTGCCAGGCTGGCAGGCTAGTCACTGCACTGGAGTAGTGGCAGGGTGGCGAAACCTTGCTGTGGCCTCGCAAACGTCCCTGGCAAGAACCTTGCTGGGAACTTTTCCTTCTGGTCTTCACAAAGATCTGCATGACACCACACAGACGCCCCTGGATCATGGCCTTGACATTGTCGATGGTGTCAGGGCTCTCAACCTCAAGGGCGATGGTCTTGCCGGGGCCTCGCAAACCACCCCAGCAAGGATCTTGCCGGGGGATCAACTTGTCTTCTGTTCTCTGATTACTGGCTGGGATGCCGTCTTGGTCATCTCGTATTTGCTCCCAGCTGTCCCCGGCGGGCCTTGCCGCGGGTATGGCTGCAACTGCCCGTGCACAAGTATGGGGCCACTACTGCAGAATGCTGCTAACGCGACACTACGATCAGAGACCCTTCGAGAAACTGTGTGCGATGCCATAATCGCAAACGGTGCTGCATGAAAACCGTCAAAAAGGTGAAAACGTTTGCGATGGAGGATGCATCAAACACGATTCAGATTTTAGTTGCGTGTGCGATCCAGGGCATATGGTTCAGTCCAATGAACTGTTTGCGATGAGGCGGAACAAAAGAAACGGGCAGCCCGATGAAGGCATGTGCGGAATAGAGCATACGGTTCACTCAGATGAACTATTTGTGATTAGGCAACACAAAAGAAACGGACAGCCAGATGAAGGTGTGTGCGATATACAGCATCCGGTTCACTCGGATGAACTGTTTGTTATTAGGCAACACAAAAGAAACGGTCAGCCAGATCAAGGTGTGTGTGATTGAGGGCATACGCTTCAGAAGGATTAACTGTTTGCGATTAGGCAACAGAACAGAAACGGGTAAGCCAGATCGAAGTGTCTGCGATTGATGGCATACACTTCACATGGATGAACTGTTTGCGATTAGCCACAACAAACTAAAACAGTTAGATAGATCAACGTGTGTGCGCTAGACGGGCACACCCATTCTAATTAAAAGACGTGTACTGACATTGCCTATTGTGGTGCACCCTATGGTGCAAACGCCACGTACGCGCCCGAGAAGGCGTACGTGCCCACGTTACGCCTTCTGGGAATAGTGCCGCACTTATAACCGTCAGTAAATTTTGAGCATGCGTCCCGTCACATTCCAAATTGCAAACCTGTTCACACCGATCAAAACCTAAACGGTTTCCCACTTAGGAGCGTATTACTACACGGTTATAAATACTACTACTCCAAGATGACTGCACATTCCTCCTCAACTCCTCATCCACAAAAATTCAAAAACAAAACAAGTCATTCATCATCGTTCTCTTGCGTCCGCCATGGCCAGCGTGAGTTCTGGGTCGAGAGATTGCCACCAGGGAGAGGCGAGCCTGGAAGTGGGAGCACGAGAGATGTCCCGCCTCGCCGTGATAGCAGCCAAAATGTCCCGCCGTACGGCCGTAGCAGCAGAGAGGTCCCGCCGCGCCGCCGAAGCAGCACGGAGGACCCGCCGCGCCGTCGATGCAGCAAACTGGTCCGACCGCGCCGCGGAAGCAGAAGAGATGTCCCGCCGCGCTGCGAATGCAGCAGAGATGCCATCCCTTGCTGCGGCGGCCTGGGAAAATGCCTCGCGGGCAGGCGAGGACTCTTACAGGCGCATTCGTGCCCTCGTCCATAGGCAGATGGATCAGATCTCCAGGTGGGCGAGGTTGTAGGATGACCTGCAAGCCTCGTTTGAACAGTCTACCGACGTCATCCGGCAACTAAATGAGAGCAATGCGAAGCTCCGGGCCGAGCGCGACCTGCTGAGGGCGAAGATCGTCGAAAGTGCGGAGCAGCAGGAGCAGACCACTGCTTTGTTGAAGAGGGCCGGCGTCATCGTCGAGAAACTTATGGACGAGAATGCCACGACACCCAGATGTTTGAATTTTATTCCCATTTCTTGCATGGGACCTATAAATTCATCCAAAGACACACATGTGATTTTTCAGCAAACTTTGGTGCATTGGAGCATGTGCTTGTAGTTCAAATTTGAATTATGCACATTAAATCCCCAGTAACTCAATTAATGCATAAAAATGCCAAACGAACCCGGAATAATACCAAATTTAAACACGACACTCATGTACTAGTTGCATGTTCACTGTACATAAATGTTCTAGCAATTCAAACACCATCCTTTCCCTCCGTAACACCATTTTGTCTTTCAAAACATAATCAAAAAATCAGGTATACCACAAACAGTTTACTAGAAAGAATCGTATGGGATGCGATATAAAATATCTTGGCGCACCGTCTTGTCTGGCTTACGCAGGAAGCTTCGTCGTCTATAGTCCACCGCCCCCGCTTGAACCACACTTGCACGCCAGTTTCTCGCCGCACTGAGCGAATTTTTTTGCCACCGCGGAATTATCTATCTCCCCGCCCCATCCCTCCTACCAAAAGCCACATTTCCAATGTTCCTCCTTGCTTTCCAAGTTCAAATCTTCACTGCTGCTTACTGGCAGCTCAGCCTCCTCGCCGGCGACCCTTCTTCTTGCAGTGCCGCCTTCTCGCTGGCTACCCTTCTTCTTGCAGCGCCGCCTCCTCGCCGAAGACCCTTCTTCTTGCAGCGCCGCCTCCTTACCGGCGACCCTTCTTCTTGCTGCGCGGCCTCCTCGCCGCCGACCCTTCTTCTTACTGCGCGGCCTCGTCGATATGGTCAAGTAATCCACACCCCACCCACACCATCCTCCTCCTTTCCCGTCCCACATGCCCCGACTGACGGAGCGACACCTTCTACCGAAATCACTGCCCCCTCCTCCAATTAAGCGCCGCCACAGCCATTTTACACGCAGTATAACATGGAGCTGAGTAGCATGCGGCCACACGCGTGAACGAGGTCGCTATGGCTGACATGCGTGTCGACCGCCAGATCTTGGAGGAGCACCTCGTCTTCAAGGCCACTGTCGACACCGCCGCGCGGTTATCTACTTTAAAATACAGTTCGTGATGTTTTCTCGAGGCCACCGCTAGTGCCTTCTAGTGATTTGTCCTCTGTAATGTTAATATGCAATCTGATGTTCAGTTAACAGTTTGGTCCTGTGAAATGTAATGTTCAGTTAACACTTTGGTCCTCTGAAATGTAATGTTCAGTAAACACTTTGTTCCAACAATTGCTACATTTTGTAGTACTGTTCTCAAGCATTCTTTGTTCTGTTAACTATCTTATCTTCTAGTACATGTTTCTATTCTGCAATGTCGTGCTCAGTTAACTATTTGGTTCATTTGGTCTGTTGTCCATTTAACTGTTTGGTTCAGTTCTGCAATTTGATTTTCATTTGCTGTGGGTACAATTTTGTATTGTTATGCATGTGACACCAATCGAATTTGGCTGTACTCAATAGATATTCTACTGATAGTATGGCAACTCTCAGTTAACCTGATCAAGATCTTCCTTATGTGTGTTGCAGGGAAACAATGGGAGACACTGCGGTTTACCATCGAGGTTTGTTCAAGCAGGGTCCTTTGGCTAATAGCACATTATTGTGCAGTTGCAGGAATCATTCTAATATTTAGGTTTCTTACAATTTGGTCTTGCACATGTAGGTCCTGCTGTCAGAGGCTTAGACCCACTGTTCGACCCATTTTGCATAAGGGGAAATGAGATATCCATGAATATTAGTCAAGTCAAGAAACTCAGAAAGATTGTTAGGATGAAGAAACTTGCGATGAATAACAGCAAGATCTTTGTTTGCACAATGAAGAAGACATCAGTCAACTATAGGATGGTACCAACTCTTTTACCTTGTTTTTACCCCTTGCGCCATTTCAAAATTTACAACAACGATTTATGCATAGCTTTGTTTTCAGTACTTTTCAAAGCAGTTCACCGATGATTACCTCTCAAACCACCTGCATGGTCAAGAGGTGAGGAAGGTATTCATTCAACACCCACGGTACAATATTGAAGTCTTGCTGAAGAGGACAAAGGTTGGGCGGGCAATTATCCATAGCTACTGGCCTAAAGTTGCAAGGACATTCAACATCACTGAAGGCTCAATATTTGCCTTCCGCTTCTGCAGTTTCCCAGATGAGATTCATCTGTCTATTTACCGTGTATGATTCTACTTTCCAAAGGTTTTTGATGCTGCATGTGAAACTTGGTGCTGTTGTGTAATGGCGTAACTGACTGCCGAAGCTATCTGATGTAATTCGACTATGAATTCCTGGTTGCTTTTATACGGATATATGAAATATCTGGCGTGTTTTATAAGAAATATCAGTTTGATTAGTACATGGATTATCAATAATAGGCTAATTACCTTGCTTATTGGGATTTTCTATTGCAAACGGTTACTCAGATAGCACCGTGGGCGATGAACTCAAACAACCCACACGGTTTCTAGAAAGTAGGTGTGTTCGATCAACTAACAATCACACACGGCTTCCGGCAGCGAACTATTTGCGTTAGGCCACCTTGCACACACGTTTCCACACAAAGAACTATGTGGGATGTACATACCTACGGAAATGATTTTCTGGGATTCACCGTGTGGGATGTACATACCTACGGAAATGATTTCTGGGATTCACTGTGTGGGATGAACATACCTACGGAAATGATTTCTGGGTTCACCGTGTGGGATGTACATACCTACGGAAATGATTTCTGGGATTCACCGTGTGGGATGTACATACCTACGGAAATGATTTCTGGGATTCACCGTGTGGGATGTACATACCTACGGAAATGATTGGGTTTCCATGCCTCGCCCGATCGCACACGGCCCCAGCCTAGGTCCCACGAGGGCCTATCCCCGACAATTTCTGGGTCGTGTGGGAAGGACCCCGCTATCGCCCACACTCACTTGGCAACGGTTCCAAATGCCGTCACGGAAAGGGGTTTTAAACCATTTGTTTAGGACGTCGCTGTACCAGTGGGCACTAAAGGGCCCGAACTTTAGTGCACCGACAGGAGCCCCCGGGCCTGGGCCACACACGAGTGTGAAGCGTTGTTGGGCTAGGCCCAAACAGGGCACGTGCACGCATGGCAGGGTTTAACTGCTGTAATCATCTCGTCTGTTGTGCTCCCCCACGATCCGCATTGAGTGCGCAATGTGGGACGCGTGCACGGATGGTCGCAGTAGCAGCACGCCTATGCAAACGCCTTCACATCGAACAGTAAAGAGGCAGCCCCGCGCCTTCCCCATTAAAAGAGGAATCTGCAGAGGCGCCGCTCATTTATCTCTCGCCCATTCCAATCTAGGAACCGCCGTCATCTCCTTCCTTGAGCCCAAGGCAGAGCTTCCTCATCCGTCCGCCGCCCCCATGCTTCCACCGCCCTCGGCCTCCTGCCCTCCCCTGGCTGCTATGGCACCCAAAGTGAGCAAGGGCAAGGAAGCGCCCAAGGTGGGCAAGGGCAAAGATGTGCCGGAGAGTGAGTTGGTGAAGATGCGGAAGAGGAACGTCGTCTTCACCCCGACGCTCAACGCGCGCGCGCTGAAGGATTGGTACCTGTGCATGTGGGGAAGAGCGACGAAGGGGCACCCTGCCACCTGCGTCATCCCTGCTTCCCGCGCCACGCCCGCTCCAGATAAATTCCCCTTCTTTGTTGATTATCTCTACCGCGGGCTCTGCCCCCCATTTTCCGATTTCTTTGTTGACATTATGTACACATTTGGCTTCCACCTTCTTGATTTTACGCCGAATGTCGTGGCGTGTATGTCTATCTTCGCCCACCTCTCTGAAAACTTCGCTGGAGTGGTCCCCAACACAGCCCTCTTCCACCACTTCTTCATTCCTCGCATCCAGCCAGGAGAAGCCCTCTCCGGCTGCGTCGCCTGGATTCCAAGGGCATGGAACAAGGAGACGTACCCAGACGGGGTCTACAAGGAGAAGTGGGATGAATAGCGGGGCAAGTGGTGCTGGATCGTGGAGGAAGATCCGCAGCCGTTTTGTATGCCCCAGCAAACAAAGCTGGTCCACGGCAATGGTTGGAGGGAACTCGACCCTCAAGACGGGGAGCTCGCAATCGTAGTCGACACGATCAAACGCCTCAGGGCTGCCGGGCTCACAATCGAGATGATTGTCGCCGATTTCCTCCGCCGCCGCATCGCCCCTTTGCAGAACAAGGGGAGACCAGCCTGGGAGTACCAAAACGTGGCAGATATCATGAGGTTGCGCCCTGGCCTGAACAACAACTTAATGGTGATGCAGCACGCAACCCTCTGCCACAAGATGTTCAGGGCCGATGGCAAGTAGAAGTTGCCGGCAAGCGTCATTCCACTATGCAACAACACTGCCCTGAACTCGATCATCGCCATGATGCCGGCGTTCAACGCCCATGGCCTTGACCAAACCTGGTCTGAGCCATCCGCAGAGTAGGTGAAGGAGTTCTTCGACAACCTGTCAGAGGAGGCCGTTCAGGAAGAGACGAATTTCATCCGCCCCACCACCAACGAGGAGGTGGCGTACAACACCAGCAGGGCGGAAGAGGCGGCCCTTGCCGAGGAGGCCGGCAGCGTTGGCTTCATGGAGGATGAAGCCAATGCAGAGGAGGACGCTGCTGAGCGGGGGGAGCCTACCGGAGAGCACAGTGGCGCAGTTGTTAGGGGCTCATCCGCCGGAGAGACAGTTGAAGAGGAGCCGCATGAGGAGTCCCCAGCTCCAGGAAAGAAAAGGCGTGTTCTTCGGCGAACCATCTCCGGCGAGCCAGTCCGCCAGGCTTCCTCGCACGAAGAGGTCCCCGACAAGGGGGCGGCTGGCAAGGTTGTGCAGCGGCAAGAGGTCCAGCCGCAACCTGTGCGCCAGACGAGGCGCACGACCGCGGCAGCAATGGAAGCAGCGGCGGCCGCCTCCACCACGACCAAATGGCCCAGGTCCCCTTCTCCATCCCTTCGTACGGATGTCATAGGGGAGGGCGCCTTTGACCTCGCTGCTTTTAGCCCGGAGGGAGAAGAGAGCCCAGAAGAGGAAGAGGAAGTGCCTTACCGCCTCCTCTATTCCTTGAATTCTCGACCTTACTTGTCTTTATTTGTTCTTGTTCTAGCTTGTCCCCGTAGAGACACGGAAACATTGGCCCAGAGGATGGCGAAGAAGGCCAAGACCTCGATGGGCGACGAGCCCCGGCAAGCACCGTAGGTGCGCCGGAGACCGTCCTCATCAGCCCGGAGTCCAGCCCATGACGCAGCCCCCAACCCAGCCCCCAGCGTGAGTCCACTACTCATTTCCCGTTGGCGAGTGTTGGGGCGTACATATCCACTACTAACCTTGCCGGGTTTCTAGGAGACGAACAACAACAGGAGGAGCCACTGAAGGCCACCCCAGACACGCCGCCTCCGTCAACCACACCGCTTAGGGAGGAATCCCTGGCAAGGGCTTCCACTGACGAGCCCCACCGCGTGGAGGAGGAGCCGGCAAGCACAGGCGCCGAAAGTTCTACACCGGCAACAAACATTGTCGGGGAGGGAGCCACCTCCCAACAGCTTGCCACAGGTAAGCCGCCTGCCTCCCAGCACTTGTCATTTTCTTAGTATGGCCTTTTCCGCTTTTCTTTCTACTTTGAACTTCGACCTTGGTCTCATCTTGTTTCTCCTCCTTGGCTCTCAGATCTCCCCTTGGCGGAGTAGATGGACGTTGACATCATCATCGTGGAGACCGCCAAGGACGCTGCCGCCGAAGCCGCCAAAGTCACTGCTGATGAGGCCGTCGTGGACGTGCATGAAGAGGCCGCCAAGGGGTCTGCCGGGGAGGCAGGCAAGGAGACCAGCGACCGAACTGATGACATTCCTGCCACAGGAGCGCCTGGCGCTGCATCAGTCCCGGAGCCCCCAGTTGCCGGGGAGACGGTGGTCGAGGACCAACCGTCAACATCCGAAGCCCCCTCCCTCAAGCAGATATCTGAAGGTTGGCGACAACCTGTTCGTCAGCATCCCAGGGACGGCAAGCACCGGAGCGCCACCCGAGTGGGAGGCTTTCAACGAAGAGGTCATCGCTGCTGCTGGGCTCAAGGTTGTCGACGAGCCGTGCACTAGCAGCAGTGGATCTAAATAAGACCAACTACTCCAGTCCATGAGTAACAATTTCCAGAAGCTCCAGGCGCTCCACCTCACCCGAAAGGAGAAGCTGGACTCCAGGGCCGCAGTTGTCGACACAGCAGAGGCAGATCTCCAGAAGCGTGTTGAGCAGATGCAAGTCTTGTTCAACGAGGCCTAGCAAGAGCTGAGGACTGGTCGGGAGCAGCTGGGCCAACGTTGGGACGAGCTCCTTTTGAAGCAGTCTGACGTTGAGAAGGCACAAGAGGAGGCCACTCAACAGGCCGCCAAGGAAGATGCTCAACTAAGGGAATGTCGTGTCTTGCTCGGTGCTCACGAAGAGGACCTTGCCACTTGCGAGGAGGCACTTGCCGCCAAGCTCCGCGGCAAGGATGAAGAAATCGAGAAGCTTGTCACGCAGCGGACCCAAGAACTAGAGCAGGAACACAAGAAGACACTTGGCGCTCTGGCCCTGGACCACGCTGGCAAGCTAAAGGAAGCCGTCGATGCCGCCGAAGCTGCAGAGGCCGCCAAGAACGAGTTGGCCGATAAGGTGAGGAAACTGGAGGCGGATCTGGAGGAATACGACAAGGAACTCTCGACTCTCAAAGGCGACAGAGAGAAAACTCTCTATACCTTGGCGGAGTTGCAAACTATCATATCTGACAAGACCCAACTGCTCTCCTCCGCCAATGACTCCATTGCCGATCTGAAACCGAAGCTGACCACATTGGAGAAGTCCCTTGAGGGCAGCAGGGCTCGCGAGAAGACCCTGGCCAAGGACCTCCAAGACGAGAAGAGACTGCTTGAGAGCGTCGCTGCCACCTACAACGACTATGTGAAAGGCGTGGGGATCTGGACTGAACGCCTTGTTGACATCGCGGAAAGGCTTGCAGATCAACTGTCCAACATGGGCTTGCTGAATTTCAGCTATTCTTCCGAGGAGAGGGTGTCCACGAGCGCCAGGGTGACCATGTTCTTCGAGGCCCTCCTCGAAGCCCTGAAGCTGCTCCACTCCAGCCGGGCAACCCAGATGGCCAGCGAGTCCCGCAAACTCTGTCGGGCGGTCCTTCTCAAGGTGCTCATCAAGGTGGCTTATAGGAACCCCGGCCTCGACTTCACCAACGTGCTCGATCACTTGCCAAAGGACGCAGACTGCAAGGTGTTGGAAGAGCTTGTCGCGCCCATCGTCGACAGGGTGGACCAGATCAAGAGGGTCGAGGGCCAGCGCAGGGATTAGCCGCTTCACTTCTTTTTGCCATCATGAATTCATGCCCAAGACAATTTATCTTAAGTTAGAATCGTGACAACTATTGATGTAATATAACTTGCTGTGTTTTGGATGAATGCATCCTATCTTTCTCGTCTGAGTTCTCCCTGTATGGCATATACCCTACGCTTTATTGGGAAAAACTCGCCGGTGCGCGCACCCTTGCCGCGAGCGCTTTGAGGAACGGCAACATTATTTATGGCCCAAAGAACTTGTTATACATTCTGATCATGAATCTTTGAAACATATTAAAAGTCAAGCAAAACTGAATCGTAGACATGCTAAATGGGTTGAATTTATTGAGACTTTCCCTTATGTTATTAAACACAAGAAGGGTAAAGAAAATGTTATTGCTGATGCTTTATCTCGTTGCTATACTATGCTTTCACAACTTGACTTTAAAATATTTGGTTTGGAGGCCATCAAAGATCAATATGTGCATGATGCTGATTTTAGACATGTAATGCAGAATTGTAGAGAAGGGATTTGTATTTCGTGCTAACAAGCTATGCATTCCAGCTAGCTCTGTTCGTCTTTTGTTGTTGCAGGAGGTGCATGGAGGAGGATTAATGGGACACTTTGGCGTGAAGAAGAAGGAGGATGTACTTGCTACACATTTCTTTTGGCCAAAGATGAGATGGGATGTTGAGCGCTTTGTTGCTCGCTGCACTACATGTCAAAAAGCTAAGTCACGACTCAATCCTCATGGTTTATATATGCCTTTGCCTGTACCTAGTGTTCCATGGGAGGATATATCTATGGACTTTGTTTTGGGTTTACCTCGCACAAACAAGGGGAGGGATAACATATTTGTTGTCGTGGATAGATTCTCGAAAATGGCACACATTATACCATGTCATAAAAGCGATGATGTTGCTAATGTTGCTGATTTGTTATTTCGTGAAATTATTCCCTTGCATGGTGTGCCAAATACTATTGTTTCAGATCATGATACTGAATTTCTTAGCCACTTTTGGATATGTTTATGGGCTAAGTTGGGGACTAAACTGCTTTTAGTACTACATGTCACCCCCAAACTGATGGACAAATTGAAGTAGTCAATAGAACATTGTCTACTATGCTTAGGGCTGTTTTGAAGAATAATAAGAAAATGTGGGAAGGATGCTTGCCTCATATTGAATTTTCTTATAATCGTTCGCTGCATTCTACTAATAAGATGTGCCCTTTTGAAATTGTGTATGGTTTCCTACCTCGTGCGCCTATTGATTTGTTGCCTCTTCCATCTTCAGAGAAGGTTAATTTTGATGCTAAACAATGTGCTAAATTGATCTTAAAAATGCATGAGTTAAGTAAGGAAAACATTAAGCGTATGAATTCTAAATATAAACTTGCTGGAGATAAAGGTAGAAAACATGTTGTGTTTGCACCTGGAGATCTTGGTTGGTTACATTTGCGTAAGGATAGATTTCCTAATTTTCGCAAATCAAAGCTAATGCCACGTGCTGATGGTCCTTTTAAGGTGTTAGAGAAAATAAATGATAACGCATATACACTTGAGCTGCCTGCAGATTTTGGGGTTAGTCCCACTTTTAACATTGCAGATTTGAAGCCTTATTTGGGTGAGGAAGATGAGATTCCGTCGAGGACGACTTCATTTCAAGAAGGGGAGGCTGATGAGGACATCAATACCATTGTTACACCCACAACCCCTGCTACTATACATACTGGACCAATTACTAGAGCTCGCGCACGCCAATTGAATTACTAGATACTTATGTTTCTTGGTAACGATTCTAATCTTCATGAGAATATGATGTTGCCTAAATTGGACACATTTGTTTTGCTTACAAATGAAGGGCCTAGCTTGGACAAGAAAGATGAACCTTGGAGCAAGTTCAAGCATGGAGATGGTGGCATGCGCAAGGGAACAAGAACGGAGTTACAAGTGATGATTTTAGGACTTTAAAGCCACCATAATGAATGCATGAAGCCTTGGACGAAATATACAAGATGCCACTTCATAAATTTCGTCCAAAGGCTATTCTAGGTGTTGCGTCACCTTATTATTGGGCCAGGCCCATGTAATTTGAAATACTTGAGTATAGGCTATTTTTAGAGTCCGTTTGTGTGGGGAAACAAGAGTTAGGGTTGGTTTCGGACCCCTCCTCCAAGGGCCACGAAATTCCCCCCTCTTCCTCCATATATACAGCTCTTAGGGCATCGTTTGGACTTTGGGTTTTGTTTAGATTAAAAGTTCGCCATAGCTGCAACTTCGCGTACTTCGTTTGTGTTCAACGACCAGACCAAGATGTCACACAACCCCACCTTGATCAATAAAGCGTTCATCTTATATTCGCAATATACAGATTGCAATGTTAGTTTCTTGCTTGTTCTTTGTTTGCTCGCAAAAAATAGACCTTTGTGGTCAGGTTGATCATGCTCCGGCGTGGTCAATAACCTCTCGGAGTTGGTTTAGCGATTGCTAAGGCGCGACGTTCTCGCACGTTCGTAGTCAGATTGTCAAAGTCTACTCCTCCGAAACGATAATCACCAACTCATCGAAAGAGGGGGCCCCTTTGCCTCTATCAACCACGGACCTAAGGGTCCATGGCTAGTAGCTAGATGGCTTCTTCCCTCTCTTTGATCTTCAATACAATGTTCTCCTTGATGTTCTTGGAGATCTATTCGATGTAATCTTCTTTTGGGGTCCGTTTATTGAGATCCGATGAATTGTGGATTTATGATTAGATTATCTATGAATGTTATTTGAGTCTTTTCTAAACTCTTTTATGCATGATTGAGATAACTTAGTAATTCTCTTCGATCTATGATTTGGTTTGGCCAACTAGATTGGTTTTTCTTGCAATAGGAGAAGTGCTTTGTGATGGGTTCAATCTCGCGGTGTCCTCTCCCAGTGACAGAAGGGGCAGGGAGGCACACATTGTATTGTTTCCATTAAGGATAAAAAGATGGGGTTTATATCATATTGCTTGAGTTTATCCCTCTACAGCATGTCATCTTGCTTAAGGCGTTACTCTGTTCTTATGAACTTAATATTCTTGATGCAGGCAGGAGTCGGTCGATGTGTGGAGTAATAGTAGTACATGCAGAATCGTTTCGGTATACTTGTCACAAACGTGATGCCTATATTCATGAGCATTGCCTTATATATCATCATAACTTTGCGCTTTTCTATCAATTGCTCAACAGTAATTCATTTATCTATCGTATGCTTTCTTCGAGAGAGAAGCCTCTAGTGAAACCTATGGGTCCCGGGTCTATTTTCCATCATATTATTTTCAGATCTATAAAACTAAAAATCCAAAAATACCTTGCTGCAATTTATTTATATTTACTTTATTTTGTTATTTACTTATCTTTTAAACCTATCTCTATTAGATCTCACTCTTGCAAGTGACCGTGAAGGGATTGACAACCCCATTTTCGCCTTGTGTGCAAGTGTTTGTTAGTTTGTGCATGTGCATATATTGGGGACTTGCTTGTTCCTCCGACTGGATTGATACCTTGGTTCTTAATTGAGGGAAATACCTATCTCTACTTTGCTGCATCAGCCTTTCCTCTTCAAGGAAAAAATCAACGCAAGCTCAAGAATTAGTGGGAAGAATTTCTGGCGCCGTTGCCGGGGAGGTTCTATATCAAGCCTACCAAGTACCTATCATAAGCTCTCATCTCTTGCACTTACATTATTTGCCATTTGCCTCTTGTTTTCCTCTCCCCCACTTCTAAAATGTTTTCAAAAAATCACAAAAATATTTGCCCTTTTTTTCGACCTCTTTTCGTTCGTCTTTTCGTTTGATTTTTGTGTGCTTGTGTGCTAGATTGCTTGCTTTGTCACGATGTGTCAAGAAAATACCAAGTTGTGTGACTTTTCCAACAGTAATAATAATGATTTTATTAGTACTTCGATTGCTCCTGCCACTAGTGCGGAGTCTTATGAAATTAATGTCGCTTTGTTGAATCTTGTTATGAAAGAACAACTTTCTGGTAGTCCTAATGAAGATGCTGCATCCCTTCTAAATACTTTTGTTGAGTTGTGTGATATGCAAAAGAAAAAGATGTGGATAATGATATTGTTAAATTGAAGCTATTTCTGTTGTCCCGACGAAGTCGTGCTAAAACTTGGTTTTCATCTTTGCCTACAAATAGTACTGATTCATGGAATAAGTGTAAAGATGCTTTTATTTCCAAGTATTTTCCTCCCACTAAGATCATCTCCCTTAGGAAAGATATAATGAATTTTAAGCAACTTGGTCATGAACATGTTGCACAATCTTGGGAGAGGATGAAATTGATGATAAGAAATTGCCCTACCCATGGTTTAAGTTTATGGATGATCATACACATTTTTTATGCCAGATTGCATTTTGCATCTAGAAATCTTTTAGATTCCACCATAGGAGGTACTTTTATGGAAATCACATTAGGAGAGCTACTAAAACTATTATAGCAAATTACTTTGAATGGCATACCAAAAGATCTTCTACTAGTAAAAAAGTGCATGCGGTTGAAAAAATTAATACTTTGAGTGGATGAACTTATGAAATTTATTGCTAGTAAGAGTGATCCTATAGATCGTAATGATATGCCTTTGCCCACTTTGATTTAGAATAATAATGAATCTATGGATGTGAATTTTGTTGGTCGGAACAATTTTGGTAATAACGCGTATAGAGGTAATTTCAACCCGAGGCCGTTTCCTAGTAATTCCTGTAATAATTATGGTAATTCCTACAACAATTCTTATGGAAATTATAATAAAATACCTACTGATCTTGAGAATAATATTAAGGATTTCATTAATGCTCAAAAGATTTTCAATGCTATGGTTGAAGAAAAATTGCTTAAGATTGATGATTTGGCTAGGAATGTTGATAGAATTTCTCATGAGATTGATTCTTTTAAGATTAAATCTATGCCACCCAAGATTGATATTAATGAATCTCTAAAATCTAGTCAAGTTTCTATTAATGAAAGTAGAGAAAGAACCGCTAGGATGCGTGCTAAGAGAGATTGGTTTGTAAAAGCATGTTCTTCCAGTTTTTGTGATAAGAATGATGAAGATCTTAAAGTGATTGGTGTGACTCCGATTAAATCTTTGTTTGCTAATATAAAATTTGATAAAGATGGGACTGGAGATGAGTCAACTTTAGCTAGAAGGTGTCCCAATAATTTGGAGGGTGAAGATCTTAATGAAAAAAATGATAAAAGTGGGATTGGCGAGGTCAAAACTTTAGGTTGCGATTGAACCCCCTCTTTTGGATTTCAAGGACTTTAATTATGATAATTGTTATTTAATAGATTGTATTTTATTGTTGCAATCCATGCAAAATTCACCTCATGCTTACAATCAAAATAAGGCTTTTAGTAACATATTGTTGATGCTATGATGAAATCGTTTGAAGAAAAACTTGAGTTGGAAGTTTCAATCCCTAGAAAGCGTTATGATGAATGGGAACCTACTATTAAGATTAAAATTAAAGATTACGAGTGTAATGATTTGTGTGATTTGGGTTCTAGTGTTTCCACGATTCCAAAAACTTTATGTGATGTGCTAGGTTTCCATAATATTGATGATTGTTCTTTGAATTTGCATCTAGCGGATTCCACTATTAAGAAACCTATGGGAAGGATTAATGATGTTCTTATTGTTGCAAATAGGAATTATGTGTCCGTAGATTTTATTGTGCTTGATATAGATTGCAATCCTTCATGCCCTGTTATACTTGGTAGACCTTTCCTTAGAACGATTGGTGCACTTATTGATATGAAAGAAGGAAACATTAGATTTCAATTTCTGTTAAGGAAGGGCATGGAACACTTTCCAAGAAAAATATTTAAATTGCCATATGAATCTATTATGAGGGCTACTTATCGATTTAATACCAAAGATGGCAATACCTAGATCTATGCATTGTGCCTAGCTAGGGGCATTAAACAATAACGCTTGTTGGAGGCAACCCAATTTTATTTTGTGTTTTTGTTTTTGCTACTGTTCTTGAATAAATACACATTTTTACTTCTGTCGAAATTGTGTTTTAGTGTTTTTATTTAGTGTTTGTGCCAAGTAAGACCTTTGGGATGGTCTATGGTGATAGTTGATTTGATCTTGCTGAAAAACAGAAACTTTTGCGTCCAGTAGAAGAATTGTTAGAAATCATAGAAGCATGATAAATTCTGAATGTTTTACACAAGATTGATATACAAATTTCATAGGTTTTCCTAATGTTTCAGAATTTTTAGAGTTACATAAGTATACGAAGTTTCTTGATTACTATAGACTATTCTATTTTTGACAGATTCTGTTTTCTATGTGTTGTTTGCTTATTTTGATGAATCTATGGGTAGTATCGGGCGGTATGTGTTACTTCTTAAGCTCACATCGGTTTTTTCCCTTGAAGAGGAAAGGGTGAAGCAGCAAAGTAGAGATAAGTATTTCCCTCAGTTAGAGAACCAAGGTATCAATCCAGTAGGAGACAATGCACAAATCACCAATACCTGCACAAACAATCAAACACTTGCACCAACGCGATAAAGGGGTTGTCAATCCCTTCAGAGTCACTTGCAAAGGTGGGATCTGATAGAGATAGATAAAACTAAACAAAAGGATAAAGTAATTTTTTTTGGATTTTTGGTTTATAGATTTGAAAGTAAAAGATTGCAAAATAGTAGATTGGAAACTTATATGATGGAAAATAGACCCGGGGGCCATAGGTTTCACTACAGGCTTCTCCCAGGATAGCAAACAATACGGTGGGTGAACAAATTACCGTCGAGCAATTGATAGAAAAGCGCAAAGTTATGACGATATCCAAGGCAATGATTACATAATATAGGCATCACGTCCGTGTCAAGTAGACCGACTCCTGCCTGCATCTACTACTATTACTCCACACATCGACTGACTCCTGCCTGCATCTAGAGTATTAAGTTCATGAAGAATAGAGTAACCCTTTAAGTACGATGACATGATGTAGAGGAATAAACTCAAGCAATATGATGTAAAACCCATCTTTTTATCCTCGATGGCAACAATACAATACATGCCTCGCTGCCCCTACTATCACTGGGAGAGGACACCGCAAGATTGAACCCAAAGCTAAGCACTTCTCCCATTGCAAGAAAAACCAATCTAGTTGGCCAAACCAAACCGATAGTTTGAAGAGAATTCAAAGAAGATTCAAATACTATTCATAGATAACCTGATCATAAATCCACAATTCATCGGATCTCGACAAACACACCGCAAAAGAAGATTATATCGGATAGATCTCGAAGAACATCGAGGAGAACATGGTATTGAGAATCAAAGAGAGAGAGAAGAAGCCATCTAGCTACTAGCTATGGACCCGTAGGTCTGAGGTAAACTACTCACGCTTCATCGGAACGGCAATAGAGTTGATGTAGAAGCCCTCCGTGATTGAATCCCCCTCCGGCAGGATGCCGGAAAAGGCCCCAAGATGGGATCTGTAACGCCCGGGGAATCAAGCTACAGTAATTCCCCGCTAATCATGCCACGTCACCTCGGTTACTGTTGTTAACCGTGGGATGATCCAAAACCGTTTCAAAATTCAAATTTTAATTAATGCCGACAGAAAAGGTTTTTCAAAAATTGAAACAAAATGTTCGGTGGGTGCCAAATATTACAAGGGTAATTATACTAAAGAAAACATATTTGTATAAAATGCCTAAATGCTTTTAAATGAATTAAAACAGAAAAGAAAATAAATAAATAAAAAGAAAATACAAAAGGGGAGAAACAAAAAAAAGAAGAAGAGAAGAACAGCCCCCCCTGCTGGACCGCGGCCCAGCTGGCCATTGGGCCAACCAGGCCGGCCCAGGTCGGCCCCCACCCCTCTCACCTTATCCACTCCTCCCCCCACTCCCCACCGACAGCACCCCCACTCCCCCCGAAATATCCCCCCTCTCCCCCGATTTGGATCGGGATCGAGGAGGAGGCGATCGACCCCGCCGCCCCTGGTCCTCTCCGCCGCCGCCAGGAGCCCGCGCCGCCTCGCCCTCGCCGGAGCTTCCCCACCGGCCTGCTCCCTCGTCGCCGTCGTCCCCGCCATCCCCCTCGACCCCCGCTGCCACGAGCCCTACTCCCCCCCGTGAGCGCTCCCCTCTCCTCTCTCCCTGCCCCGGCTCGGCCGCTCCGCGCGCGCCCACCAGTGCCCGCCGCGCGCTCCTCCGTTGCGCCCCGCCGCGGCCAGCGCCCCCCGCCTCGCCGTGGCCTCGACTGGCCGCGTCCAGTTCGGGCGCCCCAGCGCTCGTCGCCCGCGGCCGCCCCTGCTTCTCCTCCCACCGCTCCGCCTCGCGCTCACCACGGCTACGCCGTCTGCAACCACCCGCGCGTGGTCGTCCCTGCCCGACCGCGCTCCACGCCGCACCGATCGCGTCCCGCGCTCCCCGGCCCACAGCCGCTGCTCCGTCGCCGCTCCGGTGGCTCGCCGGAGCCCTGCCTCCCCTGGCCCTGTCCGCCGGCGCCGGCATGCGCCGTGCGCGCCCAGCGCCCCTTGGGCTCGCACCGTTCGGGCGCCCGTCGCCCGTCGCCCTCGCCCGACGCCCGCTGTAACCGCCCCGTTAAGGCCATGGGGCCTATGACATATGGGCCCCGCCCGTAAAACGTTTAAAAAAATAAAAATAAAATAATTAATTAAAAATAAATAAACAAATATATAAAAATTTAATAATAAAATAATTAATTAATTAGTCAATTAATTAATTAGTTAATTAACCCTGTTTAGATTAATCTAATTAATTTAATTAGTTTAATTAATAGTTAATTATTTAGCTAAACCCTAATTAACCTAAACAGAGAATGACAGGTGGGTCCCACTGGACCCACATGTCAGTTTGACCCAGTCAACCCCTGTGTACTGCTGACGTCAACATGACATCATGCTGATGTCATAAATCCATTTTGAATTAATTTAAATAATTAATTAAATTCCAGAAATTAATAAAATCTTTAGAAAATCATATCTTTTAATCCGTAACTCGGATTAAAATATTTTCAACATGAAAGTTGCTCAGAACGACGAGACGAATCCGGATACGCAGTCCGTTCGTCCACCACACCTCCCTAACCTATCGAACTCGCAACTTTCCCCCTCCGGTCCGTCTGTCCGAAAACGCGAAACAGCGGGAATACTTTCCCGGATGTTCCCCCCCTTCGCCGGTACCACCTACTGTCGCGTTAGGACACACCTCGCACTGTTCATTGTCATGTCACGCATCGTCATGCTTATGTTTGCATTGTATTTACTGTTTCTTCCCCCTCTTCTCTCCGGTAGACTACGAGACCGACACTGCTGCTGCCCAGTTCGACTACGGAGTTGACGACCCCTCCTACTTGCCAGAGCAACCAGGCAAGCCCCCCCCTTGATCACCAGATATCGCCTATTCTTCTCTATACTGCTTGCATTAGAGTAGTGTAGCATGTTACTGCTTTCCGATATCCTATCCTGATGCATAGCCTATCCTTGCTACTACTGTTGTTACCTTTACCTGCAATCCTACATGCTTAGTATAGGATGCTAGTTTTCCATCAGTGGCCCTACATTCTTGTCCGTCTGCTGTGCTATACTATCGGGCCGTGATCACCTGGGCGGTGATCACGGGTATATACTTATATACTATATACATGACACATGTGATGACTAAAGTCGGGTCGGCTCGTAGGAGTACCCGCAAGTGGATCTTTGTGGCGGAGCGACAGGGCAGGTTGAGACCGCCTAGGTGAGAGGTGGGCCTGGCCCTGGTCGGCGTTCGCGGATACTTAACACGCTTAACGAGATCTTGGTATTTGATCTGAGTCTGGCCATTTGGTCTATACGCACTAGCCATCTACGCGGGAGTAGTTATGGGTATCCCGGCGTCGTGGTATCAGCCGAAGCCTTCTTGACGTCAGCGACTGAGTGGCGCGCGCCGGATTGGACTGGAACGCCACTAGGCTAGGTCTGCTTCCGGCCGCGTACGCAACGTGCAGGTGTGCATAGGGCGATGGGCCCAGACCCCTGCGCGCATAGGGTTAGACCGGCGTGCTGACCTCTCTGTTGTGCTTAGGTGGGGCTGCGACGCGTTGATCTTACGAGGCCGGGCATGACCCAGAAAAGTGTGTCCGGCCAAATGGGATCGAGCGTGTTGGGTTATGTGGTGCACCCCTGCAGGGAAGTTTATCTATTCGAATAGCCGTGTCCCTCGGTAAAAGGACGACCCGGAGTTGTACCTTGACCTTATGACAACTAGAACTGGATACTGAATAAAATACACCCTTCCAAGTGCCAGATACAACCCGGTGATCGCTCTCTAACAGGGCGACGAGGAGGGGATCGCCGGGTAGGATTATGCTATGCGATGCTACTTGGAGGACTTCAATCTACTCTCTTCTACATGCTGCAAGATGGAGATGGCCAGAAGCGTAGTCTTCGACAGGACTAGCTATCCCCCTTTTATTCTGGCATTCTGCAGTTCAGTCCACTGATATGCCCCTTTACACATATACCCATGCATATGTAGTGTAGCTCCTTGCTTGCGAGTACTTTGGATGAGTACTCACGGTTGCTTCTCTCCCTCTTTTCCCCCTTTC
The DNA here is from genome assembly GCF_018294505.1 of Triticum aestivum. Lineage (NCBI taxonomy): Eukaryota > Viridiplantae > Streptophyta > Magnoliopsida > Poales > Poaceae > Triticum > Triticum aestivum. Next base: position 166,631,056 of record NC_057811.1, on the reverse strand, counting down.
CTTTCTATCTGGTTGTCGCAACCAGATGTTGGAGTCCAGGAGCCAGACGCCACCGTCGACGACGACACCTACGACACTGGAGGTGCCTACTACTACGTGCAGCCCGCTGACGACGACCAGGAGTAGTTAGGAGGATCCCAGGCAGGAGGCCTGCGCCTCGTTCGATCTGTATCCCAGTTTGTGCTAGCCTTCTTAAGGCAAACTTGTTTAACTTATGTCTGTACTCAGATATTGTTGCTTCCGCTGACTCGTCTGTGATCGAGCACTTGTATTCGAGCCCTCGAGGCCCCTGGCTTGTATTATGATGCTTGTATGACTTATTTATGTTTTAGAGTTGTGTTGTGATATCTTCCCGTGAGTCCCTGATCTTGATCGTACACATTTGCGTGCATGATTAGTGTACGGTCAAATCGGGGGCGTCACAAGTTGGTATCAGAGCCGACTGCCTGTAGGAATCCCCCTTTCCACACTCCTTGGCCGAAGTCGAGTCTAGACATTACAAAACTTTTACTAACATGGCTGTGTGTCTTACGGGCCCACGTCGCCATTGGGTGGTACTAGGATCTTTTACTCCTCGACCTTTACTCTGGGACTCTGAACTCTCTTCTACTCGGGTTAAACGAATTTACTAACTCTAACACTAGGATCCCGTGACCGCATTCACCCCAAAGTTGGATAAGCCATAGTTGTTTCTTAGAATAGTATTTTGAACAATTCACACACTGTCATTTGACTCCTTTGAAACGTCTTTGCTTTCAGATGGAACCCACGAGGCAGGTCGTGCGCCACACGACGGCCATTGGTGCCTCGGGATCACCGGCTGTGCTAGCTGAGATGATGACCTATCTGGGTTATCGCTGGCACCCTGAGTACACCGTCTACGAGGAGTACCAGGACTTTAACCAGGAGCAGTACCGTGCCATCGTCCACCTCTACTCGCGGGAGTATGACTCCACTACTGTGCTGCACACCGCACATGGTGTTGGTGTGACCATCGATATGGCTGTCCACGATGCTGCCTATGCTGCTCTGACACGTCTTCGTGGAGAGTATCGGGAGTTGGACACCTCCCCTTTCAGGCACATTGCTATCGCATCTGATGTTGGTGCGGAGGGATACTATACTGCTGCCTACTCCACTGTCACCCGAGAGCCCTTCTACCATCAGAACCTGGTTCTGCATGCTGATGGGCTGGATCGAGCTAACCGAGCTCTTCGCCACGAGATGTACACCACCCGTCAGCACCTTTACCGTGCTCTGACGCTGCTGCACCCCTTTGTCCGATCTGGACAGCTACCGCGTACTGCGATCTACCCAGCCAGGACCGTGATGCCCCACGGTGTCGGTTGGCCAGAGGTGGGAGGCTACTCTCCCGCACTTGGTCCTCTTCTGCCACCTGAGCGTCGGGCTCTACACCTGAGTATCCGCGGCCCCCAGTCTGCTGACGTGGAGGGCTATCCGTTGCCTCACTACCAGCTGTCGGGCTACGATTACCTCCACAGTACCTCTTGGGACTGATGTAGTCTTGCTTAGTTAGTATTAGTTGCATTCGCCGCGAGCCTGTGTGCCGCCTATGATGTTTTAGTCTATGTACTGAACTCTGTGTACTGAACTCTATGCATGACCCCTTTTGTAAGTTATGCCGACTACTATGTAGTAGCTATCGTGCTCCTTTCATTATGCATGTTTCATCATGAATGATCCTTGTCTTTGCAAATTTCTCAATGCTGAACCCCTGTTATATATTAGCAGGATGGTTAGACCAGGTGGTCGTGGTCGTGGTGGCAATGCCCCACCACCACCTGAGTACATGGCTGGTATGATCCAACAGTTTGAACTGAACCGCCAATTCATGGAAAATATGATGGCTCAGTTTCCTCGCCCCAATATGGACCAGCAACCAACCCCAGTAACTCTGCAGGAATTCATGCGCCTCAATCCAACTGTGTACCGCAGCTCAACTCAGCCTCTGGATGCTGATGACTGGCTCCGTGACATCACCTATGAGATGGAGTCTGCCAATGTAGCCCCTGCCAGCTATGTCAACTTTGCTTCCTTCTTTCTGAAGGGACCCGCAGCTCAATGGTGGGACAGCCACAGGCGTACTCTGCCAGCTGGAACAATCATCACCTGGCCAGACTTCCAAGCTGCTTTCCGTGCCCGCTTCATTCCTCAGGGAGTCATGGACCGGAAGAAGCGTGAGTTCCGCAACCTCACCCAAGGCAACAAAACTGTTGAAGCTTATCAACGGGAGTTTCTGGACTTGTCTCGCTATGCTGAGGAGGACATTGCAACTGATGCACGCAGACAGGAGAAGTTCCGTGATGGCCTTCAAGCTGACATCAAGCTCGCACTTCTAGTGCATGACTTTGCTGATTTCGCCACCTTGGTGAACAAGGCCATCAATGTCGAAACTGGTCTGCAGGAATACCAGAGCTCTCACAGGCGCAACCGTGACACGGGCTCATCTTCGGGCTCGCCCTCACAGAAGCATAAGATATGGATCCCGAACAGCATGTATCGTCCAAATGCATCTGCCCCAAGGCAGACCTATGCTGCACCGCGTCTGCCTCCACCACCATCTAGGCAGTCAAGACTTCTAGCTCCACCATCCCAAGCTCCTGTTCCCACTCCCAATAATGGCTTGTGCTTCAGGTGTGGTCAACCAGGACACCGTGCTAGAGAATGCAACCAGAACCAGAATCAACTGGCCCTTCCAGCAACTGGCCGTGGTAACAACCAGCCCCGCAACAACAATGCTAAGTCTTATGGTCGTGCTCATGCCAACCACGTTGATCTCAACGAAGCTCAAGACCAGCCTGCTACTGTGATGGGTACACTCCTCGTAAATTCAGTACCATCATCCGTTTTATTTGATACAGGTGCATCGCATTCATTCATGTCAGAAGATTTTGCATACAAGCACGACGTTAAATGTGAGGAGATGAACACCTCGGTACTGGTCAAAACCCCCGTGGGACAGTGTCAAACCTCCTTGGTTGGCATCGATGTCCCCGTGGAAATCGAAGGGCTGGAATTCTATGCCTCTCCCATTATCCTGAAGTCGTCTAACATCGACCTCATTTTGGGTATGGATTGGTTGAAAGCGCATACTGCTTCTATAGTTTGCGCCACTAAAACCGTCCATCTGCTACACCCTTCAGATGAAATAGTTGCTTACCAAGCCCATCTGGTGCAAAATGCCGAGGCAAGGCTCTATGCATTGAATGCATTGAACGCTGCACCACTCGAGGGCATTGAAAACATTCCCGTCGTGCGTGAATTCCTCGACGTCTTCCCTGAAGAACTTCCAGGGATTCCCCCTGCTAGAGCTGTCGAATTCATCATCGACTTGAAACCAGGCACCACTCCTATAGCCAAGCGACCCTACAAAATGCCGCCGCATGAACTCCTTGAGCTTAAGGAGGAAATCGACAAATCTCTTCGCAAAGGATTCATTCGCCCAAGTTGCTCTCCTTGGGGAGCACCTTCTCTCTTTGTCAAGAAGAAGGATGGGACAAACCGGTTAGTTCAAGACTACCGTCCTATAAACCAAGCTACCATTCAGAATAAATACCCTCTTCCTCGGATCAATGATCTGTATGATCAACTGGCGGGTTCGTCAGTGTTCTCTAAGCTCGACTTGAGGTTGGGTTACCACCAGATCCGTGTTCGCGAAGAGGATATCCCAAAGACCGCCTTCGTGACTCGCTATGGTTCATACGAGTACACCGTCATGTCTTTCGGTTTAACCAATGCTCCAGCCACCTTCTCTCGTCTGATGAACTATATATTCATGGATTACCTCGACAAGTTCGTCGTGGTTTATCTGGATGATATCCTGGTATTTTCCAAGAACGAAGAAGAACATGCTGAACATCTTCGACTTGTGCTGGAAAAGCTACGAGAGCATCAACTATATGCCAAGTTCTCCAAATGTGAATTCTGGCTACCGGAAGTAACCTATCTTGGGCATGTCATCTCTAAGGATGGTATTGCCGTCAACCCCGAGCGAGTTCAGGCTATTCTTGATTGGACTCCTCCCAAGAACGTTAAGCAAGTCAGAAGTTTTCTCGGTCTCGCCAGCTATTGCCGTCGATTCGTCGAGAACTTCTCCAAGATCGCCAGGCCTCTGACTAACCTGTTGCATAAGGGCGTCAAGTTCCAATGGACAGACAAATGTCAGGAAAGTTTCCAGGCACTCAAAGACAAGTTGACTTCTGCCCCAGTTCTAGCTCCACCTGATACTAAGAAGGACTTCGTCATTTACTGCGACGCTTCCCGTCAAGGATTAGGCTGTGTCCTAATGCAAGACCGCAAAGTGATTGCTTATGCCTCTCGGCAATTGCGCCCTCACGAAGAGAACTACCCAGTTCACGACCTCGAACTTGCTGCTGTCATTCATGCGCTGAAGCAGTGGCGACATTACCTTCTCGGTAATCGTTGCGAGATCTTCACTGACCACCAAAGTCTGAAGTATCTGTTTACTCAGCCAGACCTGAACCTCCGTCAGCAGAGATGGATGGAGCTTGTTGCAGACTTTGACTTGGGTATTTCCTATACGCCAGGCAAGGCTAATGTAATGGCTGATGCCTTGAGCCGCAAGTCTTACTGCAACCACCTCCAGGTTCACAAAGTTCAGCCCTCGCTTGTTGAAGAATTCAGGAAGCTGAACCTCCATATTGTTCCTCCGGGTGCACTCGCTCCCCCTCCTAAGGAGTTTGGCAAGGTGAACCTCCACGTTGTTACCCAGGGTTCCCTCAATACCCTAGTTGCTAAACCAGATCTCGAGGACAGCATCAAAAGGCTACAGAAGTATGACTCTGAAGCCCACAAGATTAAGCGCTACCTCGCAGAAGGAAAGCCCTCATTCTTCACCATTGCTGAAGATGGCACCTTATACTTCAAGGGCCGCCTAGTGGTGCCATGTGCAGAGAAAAACCTGGATATGACACAGGAAGTTATGAAAGAAGCTCATGATACGCCTCTATGTATCCACCCTGGTAGTACAAAGATGTACCAAGACATCCGTCAGAGATTCTGGTGGTCTAATATGAAGCAAGACATTGCTCGTTATGTTGCTGAGTGTGACGTTTGCCGTCGTATCAAAGCAGAACATCAAAGGCCTGCTGGAACTCTGCAACCTATCTCTATTCCTGAATGGAAATGGGACCATGTTGAGATGGACTTCGTCACTGGATTTCCCAAATCACAGAAAGGTAATGATGCTATTCTTGTCGTCATTGACCGGCTTTCCAAAGTTGCACATTTTCTGGCGGTCAAGAAACGATCACTGCTAGCCACTGGCAACGCTCTATATGTCCAGGATTGTTTCACTCCACGGTATTCCATTGGTTATCAGTTCAGACCGTGGCAGCTTATTCACTTCAAGATTCTGGGCAAGTTTCCAAGAAGCTATGGGAACTCATCTGTCATTCAGTACTGCATTTCATCCTCAGTCGCAAGGGCAAGTTGAACGCGTCAACCAAGTTCTCGAAGACATGCTTCGAGCTTGTGTTATTTCCTTCGGCAAGAAATGGGAGGAATCTCTCCCGTATGCTGAGTTCTCTTATAATAATAGCTATCAAGCTAGTCTGAAGATGGCCCCCTTCGAAGTGTTATATGGACGAAAGTGCCGAACCCCTCTGAACTGGTCAGAAACTGGGGAACGTCCACTCTTCGGTCCGGATATTATCCAAGATGCCGAAGAACAAGTCCGCATTATTCGTGAGAATCTCAAGACTGCTCAGTCACGTCAGAAGAGTCAGTATGACCGTCATCATAAAGACATGGTCTATCAACCTGGCGAAAAGGCTTATCTTCGAGTCACACCTATGAAGGGTGCTCACCGCTTCGGGATCAAGGGCAAACTAGCTCCTCGCTATATTGGCCCATTCACTATTCTCGAAAGGCGTGGAAAAGTGGCATACCAACTGGAGCTACCGCCGAACCTTTCTCAGGTTCACGATGTGTTCCATGTGTCACAGCTCCGCCGTTGCTTCAAGGACCCAATCCGAGCAGTGGATCATGAAGTGCTCGAATTGCAGCAAGACCTCTCCTATAAGGAGCATCCGGTCCGCATTCTCGACCAAGCTGAACGCCGCACACGTCAGAAGGCGATCAAGTTTCTCAAAGTCCAGTGGTCGCACCATTCTGAAGATGAAGCCACTTGGGAACGAGAGGATCGTCTGCGCGAAGAATACCCCGCACTGTTTCCTTCTACCTCCTAAATCTCGGGACGAGATTTCTTGTAGTGGAGGAGATTTGTAACGCCCGGGGAATCAAGCTACAGTAATTCCCCGCTAATCATGCCACGTCACCTCGGTTACTGTTGTTAACCGTGGGATGATCCAAAACCGTTTCAAAATTCAAATTTAAATTAATGCCGACAGAAAAGGTTTTTCAAAAATTGAAACAAAATGTTCGGTGGGTGCCAAATATTACAAGGGTAATTATACTAAAGAAAACATATTTTTATAAAATGCCTAAATGCTTTTAAATGAATTAAAACAGAAAAGAAAATAAATAAATAAAAAGAAAATACAAAAGGGGAGAAACAAAAAAAAGAGAAGAACAGCCCCCCCTGCTGGACCGCGGCCCAGCTGGCCATTGGGCCAACCAGGCCGGCCCAGGTCGGCCCCCACCCCTCTCCCTTATCCCCTCACCCCCCCCCACTCACCGACAGCCAGCACCCACTCCCCCCCGAAATATCTCCTCCTCCTCCCCCGATCCAGAACGGGATCGAGGAGGAGGCCACCGTCGCGACCGCCCCGCCGCCCTCGCCCTCGCCCTCGCCGGAGCACCCCCCCCCCCGCCGGCCTGCTTCCCCTCCTCCCCGCGTCGCCGTCGTCCCCGCCATCCCCCTCGACCCCCGCTGCCACGAGCCCTACTCCCCCCGTGAGCGCTCCCCTCTCCTCTCTCCCTGCCCCGGCTCGGCCGCTCCGCGCGCGCCCACCAGTGCCCGCCGCGCGCTCCTCCGTTGCGCCCCGCCGCGGCCAGCGCCCCCCCCCTCGCCGTGGCCTCGACTGGCCGCGTCCAGTTCGGGCGCCCCAGCGCTCGTCGCCCGCGGCCGCCCCTGCTTCTCCTCCCACCGCTCCGCCTTGCGCTCACCACGGCTACGCCGTCTGCAACCACCCGCGCGTGGTCGTCCCTGCCCGACCGCGCTCCACGCCGCACCGATCGCGTCCCGCGCTCCCCGGCCCACAGCCGCTACTCCGTCGCCGCTCTGGTGGCTCGCCGGAGCCCTGCCTCCCCTGGCCCTGTCCGCCGGCGCCGGCGTGCGCCGTGCGCGCCCAGCGCCCCTTGGGCTCGCACCGTTCGGGCGCCCCGTCGCCCGTCGCCCTCGCCGACGCCCGCTCTAACCGCCCCATTAAGGCCATGGGGCCTATGACATATGGGCCCCGCCCGTAAAACGTTTAAAAAAATAAAAATAAAAATAAAAATAATAAAATAAATAAACAAATATATAAAAATAATAAATAATAATTAATTAGTCAATTAATTAATTAGTTAATTAACCCTGTTTAGATTAATCCAATTAAATTAATTAGTTTAATTAATAGTTAATTATTTAGCTAAACCCTAATTAACCTAACAGAGAATGACAGGTGGGTCCCACTGACCCACATGTCAATTTGACCCAGTCAACCCCTGTTGACTGCTGACGTCAGCATGACATCATGCTGATGTCATAAATCCATTTTCGAATTAATTTAAATAATTAATTAAATTCCAGAAATTAATAAAATCTTTAGAAAATCATATCTTTTAATCCGTAACTCGGATTAAAATATTTTCAACATGAAAGTTGCTCAGAACGACGAGACGAATCCGGATACGCAGTCCGTTCGTCCACCACACCTCCCTAACCTATCGAACTCGCAACTTTCCCCCTCCGGTCCGTCTGTCCGAAAACGCGAAACATCGGGAATACTTTCCCGGATGTTCCCCCCTTCGCCGGTACCACCTACTGTCGCGTTAGGACACACCTCGCACTGCTCATTGTCATGTCACGCATCGTCATGCTTATGTTTGCATTGTATTTACTGTTTCTTCCCCCTCTTCTCTCCGGTAGACTACGAGACCGACACTGCTGCTGCCCAGTTCGACTACGGAGTTGACGACCCCTCCTACTTGCCAGAGCAACCAGGCAAGCCCCCCCCTTGATCACCAGATATCGCCTATTCTTCTCTATACTGCTTGCATTAGAGTAGTGTAGCATGTTACTGCTTTCCGATATCCTATCCTGATGCATAGCCTATCCTTGCTACTACTGTTGTTACCTTTACCTGCAATCCTACATGCTTAGTATAGGATGCTAGTTTTCCATCAGTGGCCCTACATTCTTGTCCGTCTGCTGTGCTATACTATCGGGCCGTGATCACCTGGGCGGTGATCACGGGTATATACTTATATACTATATACATGACACATGTGATGACTAAAGTCGGGTCGGCTCGTAGGAGTACCCGCAAGTGGATCTTTGTGGCGGAGCGACAGGGCAGGTTGAGACCGCCTAGGTGAGAGGTGGGCCTGGCCCTGGTCGGCGTTCGCGGATACTTAACACGCTTAACGAGATCTTGGTATTTGATCTGAGTCTGGCCATTTGGTCTATACGCACTAGCCATCTACGCGGGAGTAGTTATGGGTATCCCGGCGTCGTGGTATCAGCCGAAGCCTTCTTGACGTCAGCGACTGAGTGGCGCGCGCCGGATTGGACTGGAACGCCACTAGGCTAGGTCTGCTTCCGGCCGCGTACGCAACGTGCAGGTGTGCATAGGGCGATGGGCCCAGACCCCTGCGCGCATAGGGTTAGACCGGCGTGCTGACCTCTCTGTTGTGCTTAGGTGGGGCTGCGACGCGTTGATCTTACGAGGCCGGGCATGACCCAGAAAAGTGTGTCCGGCCAAATGGGATCGAGCGTGTTGGGTTATGTGGTGCACCCCTGCAGGGAAGTTTATCTATTCGAATAGCCGTGTCCCTCGGTAAAAGGACGACCCGGAGTTGTACCTTGACCTTATGACAACTAGAACTGGATACTGAATAAAATACACCCTTCCAAGTGCCAGATACAACCCGGTGATCGCTCTCTAACAGGGCGACGAGGAGGGGATCGCCGGGTAGGATTATGCTATGCGATGCTACTTGGAGGACTTCAATCTACTCTCTTCTACATGCTGCAAGATGGAGATGGCCAGAAGCGTAGTCTTCGACAGGACTAGCTATCCCCCTTTTATTCTGGCATTCTGCAGTTCAGTCCACTGATATGCCCCTTTACACATATACCCATGCATATGTAGTGTAGCTCCTTGCTTGCGAGTACTTTGGATGAGTACTCACGGTTGCTTCTCTCCCTCTTTTCCCCCTTTCCTTTCTATCTGGTTGTCGCAACCAGATGTTGGAGTCCAGGAGCCAGACGCCACCGTCGACGACGACACCTACGACACTGGAGGTGCCTACTACTACGTGCAGCCCGCTGACGACGACCAGGAGTAGTTAGGAGGATCCCAGGCAGGAGGCCTGCGCCTCGTTCGATCTGTATCCCAGTTTGTGCTAGCCTTCTTAAGGCAAACTTGTTTAACTTATGTCTGTACTCAGATATTGTTGCTTCCGCTGACTCGTCTGTGATCGAGCACTTGTATTCGAGCCCTCGAGGCCCCTGGCTTGTATTATGATGCTTGTATGACTTATTTATGTTTTAGAGTTGTGTTGTCATATCTTCCCGTGAGTCCCTGATCTTGATCGTACACATTTGCGTGCATGATTAGTGTACGGTCAAATCGGGGGCGTCACAGGATCTCACGAGAACAAAAGGTTGTGGCGGTGGAAAAGTGTTTTCGTGGATACTTCTGGTGGTTTGGGAATATCTGTGAATATATAAGAGGGAATCTAGGTCAGGGAGTCACCGAGGGGCCCACAAGGTAGGGGGCGCGCCCTCCACCCTTGTGGCCGCCTCGTGGCTCTTCTGACTTGCACTCCAAGTCTCCTGGGTGTCTTCTAGTCCAAAAAAATCATCGCGAAGGTTTTATTCCGTTTGGACTCCGTTTGGTTTCCTTTTCTGCGAAGCTCAAAAACAAGGAAAAAACAGAACTCGCACTGGGCTCTAGGTTAATAAGTTAGTCCCATAACTAATATAAAATAGCATATTAATGCATATAAAACATCCAAAAAAGATAATATAATAGAATGGAACAATAAAAAATTATAGATACATTGGAGACGTATCAAGCATCCCCAAGCTTAATTCCTGCTCGTCCTCGAGTAGTTAAATGATAAAAACAGAACGTTTGATGTGGAATGCTACCTAACATATTTATCCATTTAATTTTTATTTATTGTGGCATGAATGTCCAAATCCATAAGATTCAAAACAAAAGTTTAATATTGACATAAAAACAATAATACTTCAAGCATACTAACAAGGCAATTATGTCTTCTCAAAATAACATGGCCAAAGAAAGCTTATCCCTAAAAAATCATATAGTCTGGCTATGCTCCATCTTCATCACACAAAATATTCAAATCATGCACAACCCCGATGACAAGCCAAGCAATTATTTCATACATTTGATGTTCTCAAACCTTTTCAACTTTCACGCAAGACATGAGCGTGAGCCATGGACATAGCACTATAGGTGGAATAGAACATGGTGGTTGTGGAGAAGATAAAAAAGAGGGTTATAGTCTCACATCAATTAGGCGTATCAACGGGCTATGGAGATGCCCATCAATAGATATCAATGCGAGTGAGTAGGGATTGCCATGCAACGGATGCACTAGACCTATAAGTTTATGAAAGCTCATAGGAAAACTAAGTGGGTGTGCATCCAACGTGCTTGCTCATGAAGACCTAGGGCAATTTGAGGAAGCCCATCGCTGGAATATACAAGCCAAGTTCTGTAATGAAAAATTCCCACTAGTATATGAAAGTGAAAACATAGGAGACTCTCTATCATGAAGATCATGGTGCTACTTTGAAGCACAAGTGTGGAAAAAGGATTGTAACATTGCCCCTTCTCTATTTTTCTCTCATTTTTCCCTTTTTTTTGTTTGTCTTCTTTGGCCTCCCTTTTAGTTTTTCCTCACATGGGACAATGCTCTAATAATGAAGATCATCACACTTTATTTACTTACAACTCAAAAATTACAACTGGATACTTAGAAAAAAATATGACTCTATATGAATGCCTCCGGCGGTGTACCGGGATGTGCAATGACTCAAGAGTGACATGTATGAAATAATTATGACAGGTGGCTTTGCGACAAATACAATGTCAACTACATGATCATGCAAAGCAATATGACAATGATGAAGCGTGTCATAATAAAATGAAACGGTGGAAAGTTGCATGGCAATATATCTCGGAATGGCTATGGAAATGCCATACTAGGTAGGTATGGTGGCTGTTTTGAGGAAGGTATATGGTGGGTGTATGGCACCGGCGAAAGTTGCATGATACTAGATAGGCTAGCAATGGTGGAAGGGTGAGAGTGCGTATAATCCATGGACTCAACATTAGTCATAAAGAACTCACATACTTATTACAAAAATCTATTAGTCATCAAAACAAAGTACTACACGCATGCTACCAGGGGGATAGATTGGTAGGAAAAGACCACCGCTCGTCCCCGACCGCCACTCATAAGGAAGACAATCAAAAAATACCTCATGCTCCAACATCGTTACATAACGGTTCACCATACGTGCATGTTACGGGAATCACAAGCCTTAACACAAGTATTTCTCCAACTCACAATTACTCACTAGCATGACTCTAATATCACCATCTTTATATTTCAAAACAATCATTAGGAATCAAACTTCTCATAGTATTCAATGCACTTTATATGAAAGTTTTTATTATATCCCTCTTGGATGCCTATCATATTAAGGACTAAATTCATAACCAAAGCAAATTACCATGTTGTTTAAAAAGACTCTCAAAATAATATAAGTGAAGCATGAGAGTTCAATAATTTCTACAAAATAAAGCCGCCGCCGTGCTCCAAAAAGATATAAGTGAAGCACTAGAGCAAAATTGCCTAGCTCAAAAGATATAAGTGAAGCACATAGAGTATTCTAATAAATCAAGATTCATGCATGTCCCTCGCAAAAGGTGTGTACAGCAAGGATGATTGTGGAAAACTAAAAAGCAAAGACTCGTATCATACAAGACGCTCCCAGCAAAACACATATCATGTGGTGAATAAAACTATAGCCTCAAGTAAAGTTACCGATAGACGAAGACGAAAGAGGGGATGCCTTCCGGGGCATCCCCAAACTTAGGCTATTGGTTGTCCTTGAATATTACCTTGGGGTGCCTTGGGCATCCCCAAGCTTAGGCTCTTTCCACTCCTTATTCCATAGTCCATCAAATCCTTACCGAAACTTGAAAACTTCAAAACACAAAACCCAACAGAAAATCTCATAAGCTCCGTTAGTATAAGAAAATAAATCACCACTTTTGGTACTGTTGTGAAATCATTATTAATTTATATTGGTGTAATATCTACTATATTCCAAATTTTCCATGGTTCATAACCCCCCCCCGATACTACCCATAGATTCATCAAAATAAGCAAACAACACATAGAAAACAGAATCTGTCAAAAACAGAACAGTCTGTAGTAATCTGGATACTTCGAATACTTCTGTACCTCCAAAAATTCTGAAACATTAGGACAACAGAGGCAATTTGTATATCAATCTTGTGTAATAAATTCAGAATTTTATCAGGCTTCTGTGATTTTCAAAAATTCTGGGACTGGGCGCAAAAGTTTCTGTTTTTCAGCAAGATCAAATCAACTATCACCGTAAGCTACCCCAAAGGTCTTACTTGGCAACAACACTAATTAAAACACCAAAACACAATTACTAAATAGGTAATAATGTGCATTTTATTCAAGAACATTAGCAAAGAAAACACAAAAATAAAATTGGGTTGCCTCCCAACAAGCGCTATTGTTTAACGCCCTTAGCTAGGCATTGATAATTTTAATTATGCTCACATGAAAGATAGCAATTGAAACACGAAGAGAGCATCATGTAGCATGTGGAAAACACATCTAAGTCTAACATACCTCCTATGCATGGGCATCTTATAGGCAAACAAATTATCAAGGCAAGCAAATCCGAGCATATGCAAAGAAGAAGAAAGAAACAATAGCAATCTCAACACAACGAGAGGTAATTTAGTAACATGAAGATTTCCACAACCATATTTTCCCCTCTCATAATAATTACATGTAGGATCATAATCAAATTCAACAATATAGCTATCACATAAAACTTTCTCAACATGATCCACATGCATGCAAAGTTGACACTCTTCCAAAATAGTGGGATTATCATCAAATAAAGTCATGACCTCTCCGAACCCACTTTTATCAAAACTTTAGATTTATCAATCTCCAAAGTAGTGGGGTAATTATTTCCTAAATTTTACACTCTTCCAAAGCCACTTTCAATATTATAGCAAACATATTCATCATGAGGCTTAAATAAATTTTCAAGATCATAAGAAGCATTATCACCCCAATCATGATCACTGCAATAAGTAGTGGACATAGCAAAACTAGCATTCCCAAGCTTAGAATTTATAATAACATCATTGCAATCATGCTTTTGATTCAAGGAAATATCAAGTATGGGTGCAATAGCAACAATCTCATGTTTAACATAAGGAACTATAGCAAATTCATCTCCATAAATATTGGCATCATGGCCATAAGAATAGAAAGCATCATGTTCATCAAGAGATATTTCAATCAAATCATCGGAATCATAATTATCTATAGATTCATGCATATCATTATTTTCTTCCAAAGCAACGGTCACTCTCTCAATAAATTCTTTGAAATAGGCATTATGAGCATAGTTTTCATAGCAATATTTAAGTATGTCAAAATTTTCAGATTTGTAGAGAGTAATATCATGCTTTTGAATCAAAGAAGCAACTTCATAAGCACGTTTAAAAGCAACAAATTCTTCAATTTGTTCGATATCATAGTAACTGTAAACACCCTTTTCATAAGAAGATAAGATTTCATTATCATTAAACTCACATAGGTACGGAAGGTGTTTTTTTAGGGTTCTTAGAGCAACAAGTAAAATCACAAATTTCACAAAGATTCCAAGCATAGTATAGCAAACAATTTATTTGATTCCATAAGAGCTTCCCTTTTTCAGATAAATGATGATGCACAAAATGAGCATGCTCATCTGCTACCTCTTGAGCTTGCGTTGGTTTTTCCCTGGAAGAGGAAAGGGTGATGCAGCAAAGTAGCGTAAGTATTTCCCTCAGTTTTGAGAACCAAGGTATCAATCCAGTAGGAGACAACGCAACAAGCCACTGAATACCTGCACAAACAAATACCAACTTGCAACCAACCAACAATGGGTTTGTCAATCCCTTCACGGATATTCACAAAATGAGATCTGATAAAGATGGATAAATGGTAAAGTAATATTTTTGGTATTTTTGGTTTATGGAACGGAAAGTAAAGATTGCAAAGAAAGTAAATAGGAAACTAGAATTGTAGATCGGAAACTTATAGGATGGAAAATAGACCCGGGGGCCTTAGGTTTCGCTAGAGGCTTCTCTCAAGATAGAAATTATTACGGTGGGTGAACAAATTACTGCTGAGCAATTGATAGAAAAGCGCAAAGTTATGACGATATCTAAGGCAATGATCATGAATATAGGCATCATGTCCGTGTTAAGTAGACCGAAACGATTCTGCATCTACTACTATTACTCCACACAAAGATCGCTATCCAGCATGCATCTAGAGTATTAAGTTCATAAAGAACGGAGTAACGCTTTAAGCAAGATGACATGATGTAGACAAATTAACTCAAGCAATATGATGAAAACCCCATCTTTTTATCCTCGATGGTAACAATACAATATGTGCCTTGCTTCCCCTGCTGTCACTGGGAAAGGACACTGCAAGATTGAACCAAAGCTAAGCACTTCTCCCATTGCAAGAAAAACCAATCTAGTTGGCCAAACCAAATCGATAGTTTGAAGAGACTTGCAAAGATATCAAATCATGCATATAAGAATTCAGAAAAGATTCAAATAATATTCATAGATAAGCTGATCATAAATCCACGATTCACCGGATCTCGGCAAACACACCGCAAAAGAGTATTACATCAAATAGATCTCCAAGAACATCGAGGAGACTTTCTATTGAGAAAGAGAAGAAGCCATCTAGCTACTAGCTATGGACCCGTAGGTCTGAAGTAAACTACTCACGCTTCATCGGAGAGGCAATGGTGTTGATGTAGAAGCCCTCCATGATCGAATCCCCCTCCGGCAGGATGACAGAAAAGGCCCCAAGATGGGATCTCACAGGTACAGAAGGTTGCGGCGGTGGAAAAGTGGTTTCGTGGCTCCCCTTGATGTTTTTGGGGTATAAGAGTATATATAGGAGGAAGATCTAGGTCAGGAGGTCAACGAGGGGCCCACAAGGTTGGGGGGCGCGCCCTCCACCCTTGTGGCCGCCTCGTGGCTCTTCTGACTTGCACACCAAGTCTCCTGTGTGTCTTCTGGTCCAAGAAAAATCATCGCGAAAGTTTTATTCCGTTTGGACTCCGTTTGGTATTCCTTTTCTGTGAAACTCTAAAACAAGGAAAAAACAGAAACTAGCACTGGGCTCTAGGTTAATAGGTTAGTCCCAAAAATCATATAAAATAGCATATTAGTGCATATAACACATCCAAAACAGATAATATAATAGCATGGAACAATCAAAAATTATAGATACGTTGGATACGTATCATCATCTAAAGATTTTCCCTCAACTAAACTAGTTGGGGTTTCAGCATGAGCACATATGGATCGAAGATGATCCAGGTAGAAAACTTTGAGTGGATCCATATCAATAGATTTTTAGCAAGCAAAGATGCAAGCAAATGGAAGGCACATGGCAACACAAGCAAAAGATAGCAAACGAGCAAAAAGGCATACGGAAAGACGAACAGAAGAAGGGCGAATAAAAAGGCAAATATTTTCGAAAATTGTTTTAGAAGTGGGGGAGAGGAAAACGAGAGGCAAAGGATGAATAATGTAATGCAAGAGATGAGAGTTTTATGATGGGTACTTGGTATGTCTTGACTTGGCGTAGATCTCCCCGGCAACGGCGCCAGAAATTCTTGCTGCTACTTCTTGAGCTTGTGTTGGTTTTTCCCTTGAAGAGGAAAGGGTGATGCAACAAAGTAGAGATAAGTATTTCCCTCAGTTAGAGAACCAAGGTATCAATCCAGTAGGAGACAATGCACAAATCACCAATACATGCACAAACAATCAAACACTTGCACCCAACGCGATAAAGGGGTTGTCAATCCCTTCACGGTCACTTGCAAAGGTGAGATCTGATAGAGATAGATAAAACTAAACAAAAGGATAAAGTAAATATTTTTGGATTTTTGGTTTATAGATCGGAAAGTAAAAGATTGCAAAATAGTAGATCGGGAACTAATATGATGGAAAATAGACCCGGGGGCCATAGGTTTCACTAGAGGCTTCTCTCAAGGTAGCAAATAATACAGTGGGTGAACAAATTACTGTCGAGCAATTGATAGAAAAGCGCAAAGTTATGATGATATCCAAGGCAATGATATGTATATAGGCATCACGTCCATGTCAAGTAGACCGACTCCTGCCTACATCTACTACTATTACTCCACACATCGACCGACTCCTGCCTGCATCTAGAGTATTGCTACCGCTTGAGCTTGCGTTGGTTTTTCCCTTGAAGAGGAAAGGGTGATGCACCAAAGTAGCATAAGTATTTCCCTCAGTTTTGAGAACCTAGGTATCAATCCAGTAGGAGACAACGCGCAAGCCACCGAATACCCGCACAAACAAACACCAACCTTGCACCCAACGCTATAAAGGGGTTGTCAATCCCTTCACGGTTATTTGCAAAGTGAGATCTGATAGAGATGGATAAACAGTAAAGTACTATTTTTGGTATTTTTTATTTATGGAACGGAAAGTAAAAGATTGCAAAATAAGGGAACGGCGACAGAAATTGGCAAGTTGATGGGAAACTAATATGTTGTAAAATAGACCCGGGGGCCATAGGTTAGACTAGAGGCTTCTCTCAAGATAGAAAATATTATGGTGGGTGAACGAATTACCGCTGAGCAATTGATAGAAAAGCGCAAAGTTATGACGATATCTAAGGCAATGATCATGAATATAGGCATCACGTCCATGTCAAGTAGACCAAAACGATTTTGCATCTACTACTATTACTCCACGCATTGACCGCTATCCAGCATGCATCTAGAGTATTAAGTTCATAAAGAACGGAGTAACGCTTTAAGCAAGATGACATGATGTAGACGAATTAACTCAAGCAATATGATGAAAACCCCATCTTTTTATCCTCAATGGCAACAATACAATACATGCCTTGCTGCCCCTGCTGTCACTGGGAAAGGACACCGCAAGATTGAACCCAAAGCTAAGCACGTCACCCATTGCAAGAAAAACCAATCTAGTTGGCCAAACCAAATCGATAGTTCGAAGAGACTTGCAAAGATATCAAATCATGCATATAAGAATTCAGAAAAGATTCAAATAATATTCATAGATAAGCTGATCATAAATCCACGATTCATCGGATCTCAGCAAACACACCGCAAAAGAGTATTACATCAAATAGATCTCCAAGAACATTGAGGAGACTTTCTATTGAGAATCGAAGAGAGAGAAGAAGCCATCTAGCTACTAGCTATGGACCCGTAGCTTTGAAGTAAACTACTCATGCTTCATCAGAGAGGCAATGGTGTTGATGTAGAAGCCCTCCGTGATCGAATCCCCCTCTGGCAGGATGCCGGAAAAGGCCCCAAGATGGGATCTCATGGGTACAGAAGGTTGCAGCGGTGGAAAGTGGTTTCATGGCCCCTGGATATTTTTGGGGTATAAGAGTATATATAGGAGGAAGATCTAGGTCAGGAGGTCAACGAGGGCCCCACAAGGTTGGGGGCGCGCCCTACCCCGCTAGGCGCGCCCTCCACCCTTGTGGCTGCCTCGTGGCTCTTCTGACTTGCACTCCAAGTCTCCTAGGTGTCTTCTGGTCCGAGAAAAATCATCGCGAAAGTTTTATTCCATTTGGCATTCCTTTTCTGCGAAACTCTAAAACAAGGAAAAAACAAAAACAGGCACTGGGCTCTAGGTTAATAGGTTAGTCCCAAAAATCATACAAAATAGCATATTAATGCATATAAACATCCAAAACAGATAATATAATAGCATGGAACAATAAAAAAATTATAGATACATTGGATACATATCAAGCATCCCCAAGCTTAATTCCTGCTCGTCTCGAGTAGGTAAATGATAAAAACAGAATTTTTGATGTGGAATGCGACCTAACATATTTATCCATGTAATTCTCTTTATTGTGGCATGAATGTTCAGATCCGTAAGATTCAAAACAAAAGTTTAATATTGACATAAAAGCAATAATACTTCAAGCATACTAACAAAATAATTATGTCTTCTCAAAATAACATGGCCAAAGAAAGCTTATCCCTACAAAATCATATAGTCTGGCTATGCTCCATCTTCATCACACAAAATATTCAAATCATGCACAACCTGATGACAAGTCAAGCAATTGTTTCATACTTTTGATGTGCTCAAACCTTTTCAACTTTCACGCAATACATGAGCGTGAGCCATGGACATAGAACTATAGGTGGCATAGACTGTGGTTGTGGAGAAGATAAAAAGAAGGAGATAGTCTCACATGAACTAGGCGTATCAACGGGCTATGGAGATGCCCATTAATAGATATCAATATGAGTGAGTAGGGATTGCCATGCAACGGATGCACTAGAGCTATAAGTTTATGAAAGCTCAAAAAAAGAAAACTAAGTGGGTGTGCATCCAACTTGCTTGCTCATGAAGACCTAGGGCGTTTAAGGAAGCCCATCGTTGGAATATACAAGCCAAGTTCTATAATGAAAAATTCCCTGTAGCATATGAAAGTGATATCATAGGAGACTCTCTATCATGAAGATCACGGTGCTACTTTGAAGCACAAGTGTGGCAAAAAGGATAGTAACATCGTCCCTTCTCTCTTTTTCTCTCATTTTTTTATTTGGGCCTTCTCTCATTTTTGGCCTCTTTTTTTTCTTCTTTTTTTTGTCCGGAGTCTCATCCTGACTTGTGGGGAATCATAGTCTCCATCATCCTCTCCTCACATGGGACAATGCTCTAACAATGAAGATCATCACACTTTTATTTACTTACAACTCAAAAATTACAACTCGATACTTAGAACAAAATATGACTCTATGTGAATGCCCCCGGTGTTGTACCGGGATGTGCAATGAATCAAGAGTGACATGTATAAAAAATATGATGAACGGTGGCTTTGCCACAAATACGATGTCAACTACATGATCATGCAAAGCAATATGACAATGATGATGCGTGTCATAATAAACGGAACAGTGGAATGTTGCATGGCAATATATCTCGGAATGGCTATGGAAATGCCATGATAGGTAGGTATGGTGGCTGTTTTGAGGAAGGATATGTGGTGGGTTTATGGTACCGGTGAAAGTTGCGCGGTACTAGAGAGGCTAGCAATGGCGGAAAGGTGAGAGTGTGTATAATCCATGGACTCAACATTAGTCATAATCTCATATACTTATTGCAAAAATCTATTAGTCATCAAAACAAAGTACTAAGCGCATGCTCCTAGGGGGATAGATTGGTAGGAAAAGACCATCGCTCGTCCCCGACCGCCACTCATAAGGAAGACAATCAAAAAATAAATCATGCTCCGATTTCATCACATAACGGTTCACCATACGTGCATGCTACGGGACTCACAAACTTTAACACAATTATGTCTCAAATTCACAACTACTTACTAGCATGACTCTAATATCACCATCTTCATATCTCAAAACAATCATAAGGAATCAAATTTCTCATAGTATTCAATGCACTTTATATGAAAGTTATTATTATATCCCTCTTGGATGCCTATCATATTAGGATTAATTTTATAACCAAAGCAAATTACCATGTTGTTCTAAAGACTCTCAAAATAACATAAGTGAAGTACGAGAGTTCATCAATTTCTATAAAATAAAACCACCACCGTGCTCTAAAAAGATATAAGTGAAGTACGAGAGTTCATAATTTCTATAAAATAAAACCACCAATGTGCTCTAAAAAGATATAAGTGAAGCACTAGAGCAAAATTGCCTAGCTCAAAAGATATAAGTGAAGCACATAGAGCATTCTAATAAATCATGATTAATGTGTGTCTCTCTCAAAAGGTGTGTACAGCAAGGATGATTATGGCAAACTAAAAATTTAAGACTCAAATTATACAAGACGCTCCAAGCAAAACACATATCATGTGGTGAATAAAAATATAGCCTCAAGTAAAGTTACCGATAGACGAAGATGAAAGAGGGGATGCCTTCCCGGGGCATCCCCAAGCTTAGGCCTTTTGACATCCTTGAATATTACCTTGGTGTGCCTTGGGCATACCCAAGCTTAGGCTCTTGCCACTCCTTATTCCATAGTCCATCAAATCCTTACCCAAAACTTGAAAACTTCACAACACAAAACTCCAACAGAAAATCTCGTCAGCTCCGTTAGTATAAGAAAATAAATCACCAGTTTTGGTACTGTTGTGAAGTCATTATTTATTTATATTGGTGTAATATCTACTGTATTCCAACTTTTCCATGTTTCGTATCCCCCGATACTAGCCATAGATGCATCAAAATAAGCAAACAACACGCGAAAAACAGAATCTGTCAAAAGCAGGATAGTCTGTAGCAATTTGAATATTTTAAATACTTCTGTAACTCCAAAAATCCTGAGAAAATAGTAAATCCTAGATAATTTGTTTATTAATCTTCTGCAAAAAGAATCTGTATTTTATCACGTTCCTGCTAAAAATGATCATTGTTTTCGTGAGCGCAAAAGTTTCTATTTTTCAGCAAGATCAAATCAACTATCATCGTAGGCTATCCCATAGGTCTTACTTGGCACAAACACTAATTAAAACACAAAACCACATCTAACCAGAGGCTATATGATATATTTATTTCTAAACAGGACCTAAAAAGCAAGAACAAAAATAAAATTGGGTTGCCTCCCAACAAGCGCTATTGTTTAACGCCCTTAGCTAGGCATAAAACACGAATAGATCTAAGTATTATCATCTTTGGCATGTGATCGATAACTGGCTCTCATAATAGATTCATAAGGCAATTTAATTTCCTTTGTTGGGAAGTGTCCCATGCCTTTCCTTAAAGGAAATTGAAATATAACATTTCCTTCTTTCATATCAATAATTGTACCAATCGTTTTAAGGAAAGGTCTACCAAGAATAATAGGACATGTAGGATTACAATCTATATC
Source organism: Triticum aestivum (assembly GCF_018294505.1). Lineage (NCBI taxonomy): Eukaryota > Viridiplantae > Streptophyta > Magnoliopsida > Poales > Poaceae > Triticum > Triticum aestivum. The sequence goes on along the minus strand of NC_057811.1, from coordinate 166,609,637 downwards.
AAGAACAATGAAATCTACGGGCACATAATTCCTATTTGTAACAACAAGAACATCATTAATTCTTCCCATAGGTTTCTTAATAGTGGAATCCGCAAGATGCATATTTAAGGAACAATCATCAAATTCACGGAAACCTAACACATCACATAAAGTTTTGAGAATCGTGGAAACCCTAGCACCCAAATCACACAAAGCATAAAATTCATATGTGACGCCCAGATAATTAAGCTATAGTAACTTTCTACTAATGATGCCACGTCACCTCGATTACTGTTGCTAATCTCACATTAGTTCGAAACTGATTCAAATTCAAATTCAAAATCAAGCAAACAATAAAAGTTTTCAAATATTAAAACTAAAATGTTCGGGGTGAGCCAAATAATCCATACTAAATATTGGTGTAGAAACCACACTCCTCTAAAGTATTTAAATGCACCATAGTAATTAAAACAGCGGCAAAACTGTTATTTAATAAATACTTTTAAATAATAAATAATTACAAAACTATTTTATTTAGGTGCCAAAGTTAATGTGGCAGTAGTATATTTACAAATACAAATTTAGGTGCTAGTGTTAATTTTTATAAAACTGAAATAAAAAGGAACAAAAATAAAACAAAAAAAGGGAAAAGTCTAAACAAAGAAATAAAGAAAAATAAGAAAAGGAGAAAAGCAAACCCCCCTTTCACTGGGCTTCGGCCCAGCTGGCCACCGGGCCAACCAGGCCGGCCCAGCCGCCCCCTGCTAACCCCCCCACCCCGACCGAACCCTAGAGCCCAACCCCCCATTCTCCCCCCCCCGCACGATCCCCTCTGCCTTCCCCCGACTCGATCCAGATCGGGGCAACGGCCTCCCGAACCCCATCGCCGATCCCGTTGCCCGTCGCCCCACCTCGCCGGCACAGAAGGCCACCCCACGCCACGGCCTCCTCCCCGCTGCTCCCCGCGGCCCCGGCGAGCACGCCCGCGCCCGAGGGCTGCCGCGCAGCTCCTTCACCGCCTCGACCACCGCGCGACCCGACATCACCGCCGCACGAGGACCCGAAGCCGCCTGATGCTTCCCCGCCGTCGCCGCGTCCCCGTCCTCCTCCTCGCCGGACTGCGCCCGCCTCCTCGACGTGGCGACGACGCCTCGTCCCCATCCTCCTCCACAACGGTCGCCCCCGAGCCTCGCCGCCCCGCTTCTCTCCAACGCTGGTGAGGCCACCTCCGGCCTCCACTCCCTTCTCCCTTCCCCGCGCCATACCCGCCCGCTGCCCGCCTCGCATCGCCCCACCGCGCCTGTTCCAGTAGCCGCCCGTGCCGCCGCGGATGTCGACTCCGCCGTCGACGCCGGCCAAGTCCGGCCGCCCCGCGACCACCGGTCGACGTGGTCGGCCACCAGCTACCCATCAGTCCCCTTCGAGCATCGAACCGACGCCCGTAGCACAAGCCCGGCGGGTTCCCGCATTGCTTCTGTCGCCGGCGCACTGTAACTCCTCGCCGGCGTTAACCATGATGACGTGGACGTCATTAACCCCCTAACCAAATCCCTAACAGCCACTGACATCGGACCCCACAGTCCTAATTAATCTCATCGGTTTTGTTCAAAAGTCTGTTAAACAAATCACTCAATGACACTCGGGCCCCACTGGGCCCTTTGACCAGTCAAACTAGGACTAGCCCAGTCAATGGTAGGTGGGACCCCGTGGTCCACGTTGACCAGTCAACAGGGACCAGTCAACTGCTGACTGAGCAGTCAACTGGGACCCACTGTCATCCTCACATACAAATAGCTGGGTACACTCTCTGTGTACCCGTAGCAATTTAACATTTAATTTCGAATTAAAACAATTTAGAAAATGTTTTAAAACTTTAAATATTAATATAAAATAATCCGTAACTCAGATGGAAAAACTTTGTACATGAAAGTTGCTCAGAACGACGAGACGAATCCGGATATGCAGCCCGTTCGTCCTCCACACATCCCTAGCATAGCAAACATGCAACTTTCCTCTCCGATTCATCTGTCCAAAAACGCGAAACACCGGGGATTCTTTACGGGATGTTTTCCCCACTTCACTAGTATCACCTATTACTGCGTTAGGTCACCTTTAGACCGCGTATTGCCATGTTACGCTTTGTGATGCTTTGATTGCTCTGTTATTTATTGTGTTCCCCCTCCGTTACTTCTTTCTGGTAGACCCCGAGACTGCCGGCGACCCCCAGTTCGACTACGGTGTTGACGATCCCTCCTTCATGCCAGAGCAACCAGGCAAGCCCCCCCTTGATCACCAGATATCGCCTATTCCTTCTCTATACTGCTTGCATTAGAGTAGTGTAGCATGTTACTGCTTTCGGTTAATCCTATACTGATGCATAGCATGTCATTGTTGCTACAGTTGTTACCCTTACCTGCTATCCTACTGCTTAGTATAGGATGCTAGTGTTCCATCAGTGGACCTACACTCTTGTCCGTCTGCCATGCTATACTACTGGGCCGTGATCACTTCGGGAGGTGATCACGGGTATATACTATATACTTTATATACATGACACATGTGGTGACTAAAGTCGGGTCGGCTCGTTGAGTACCCGCAAGTGATTCTGATGAGGGGGCTGAAAGGACAGGTGGCTCCATCCCGGTAGAGGTGGGCCTGGGTTCCTGACGGCCCCCGACTGTTACTTTATGGCGGAGCGACAGGGCAGGTTGAGACCACCTAGGAGAGAGGTGGGCCTGGCCCTGGTCGGCGTTCGCGGATACTTAACACGCTTAACGAGATCTTGGTATTTGATCTGAGTCTGGCCATTTGGTCTATACGCACTAACCAACTACGCGGGAACAGTTATGGGCACTCGACGTCGTGGTATCAGCCGAAGCCTTCGTGACGTCAGCGACTGAGTGGCGCGCGCCGGATTGGACTGGAACGCCTGCTAGGCTAGGTCTGCTTCCGGCCGCGTTCGCAACGTGCAGGTGTGCAATGGGCGATGGGCCCAGACCCCTGCGCCATAGGATTTAGACCGGCGTGCTGACCTCTCTGTTGTGCCTAGGTGGGGCTGCGACGTGTTGATCTTCCGAGGCCGGGCATGACCCAGAAAAGTGTGTCCGGCCAAATGGGATCGAGCGTGTTGGGTTATGTGGTGCACCCCTGCAGGGAAGTTTATCTATTCGAATAGCCGTGTCCCTCGGTAAAAGGACGACCCGGAGTTGTACCTTGACCTTATGACAACTAGAACTGGATACTTAATAAAACACACCCTTCCAAGTGCCAGATATAACCCGGTGATCGCTCTCTAACATGGCGACGAGGAGGGGATCGCCAGGTAGGATTATGCTATGCGATGCTACTTGGTGAACTTACCATCTTCTCTCTTCTACATGCTGCAAGATGGAGGTGGCCAGAAGCGTAGTCTTCGACCGGATTAGCTATCCCCCTCTTATTCTGGCATTCTGCAGTTCAGTCCACTGATATGGCCCTTTACACATATACCCATGCATATGTAGTGTAGCTCCTTGCTTGCGAGTACTTTGGATGAGTACTCACGGTTGCTTTTCTCCCTCTTTTCCCCTATCTATACCTGGTTGTCGCAACCAGATGCTGGAGCCCAGGAGCTTGACGCCATCGTCGACGATGACTCCTACTACACCGGAGGTGCCTACTACTACGTGCAGGCCGCTGACGACGACCATGAGTAGTTTAGGAGGATCGCAGGCAGGAGGCCTGCGCCTCTTTCGATCTGTATCCCAGTTTGTGCTAGCCTTCTTAACGCAAACTTGTTTAACTTATGTCTGTACTCAGATATTGTTGCTTCTGCTGACTCGTCTATGATCGAGCACTTGTATTCGAGCCCTCGAGGCCCCTGGCTTGTATTATGATGCTTGTATGACTTATTTTTGCATTAGAGTTGTGTTGTGATATCTTCCCATGAGTCGCTGATCTTCATCATACACATTGGCGTGCATGATTAGTGTACGATTAAATCGGGGGCGTCACAAGTTGGTATCAGAGCCGACTGCCTGTAGGAATCCCCCTTCCACACTCCTTGGCCGAAGTCGAGTCTAGACAACCTTTTACTAACATGGCTGTGTGTCTTACGGGCCCACGTCGCCATTGGGTGGTACTAGGATCTTTTACTCCTCGACCTTTACTCAGGGACTCTGATCCCTCTCCTATTCGGGTTAAATGAATTTTGCTAAATCTAACATTAGGATCTCATTATCACTTTCACCCGGAGAGCCCCTTATTACTGATGATCGTCTACTGCACGTGAAGACCCTGAAGACACTCTCCGCTGTTAACCCGAGAACTTGTGTTCATCGCTTCTGCAATTCCCTTCCATTGATAAACTCCTATGGATAACCACGTATACTCGCCATTCAGACAATGTTTCCCCGTTGATCTTGTTATTACAAGATACCCCAAAATTCTCTCTGTTGTTCCGAGAATCCTTTGAGCTTACTGCCTTACTGTTCCTTGTCACCTGAGTACCCCTACGGATAATTCTCGCACTTACCGAGTATCCGCTCGTCCCCAGTTGATTCAAGTAATTCACAAAAGTCTTTGAAATACTATTTGAACTTCCGAAAAATCCTGAGCAGCCTAGTGCTCTTAAAATTCTTGCTTGCTTGCATTATGGTTAATCCCATAAGTCTCGTAATCTTATTGTCATTCCTTGTCATTATCATTTTGAGTCTGTTGATTCAAAATATTGCGAATGCTCACAATCCTCAATCAGATCCTAGAATTCTTCCTTCTGGCTCAAACATCATTTTAAACATGAGCTGGTATCGACCAATCGAATTGCCATCGATTGTACCCCTAAGGCTATTCAACTTATCCATCCTTAATCAGAGCGTTTGCTTCTGATCCCTTGATTTGGAAATCATAATTCCTTTGCATTTGAGCTTTGAGTTAGTCAGTTGTTCCTATAATCTGATCCCTTGCATTCTTTCTTCCTCTAGTTGAGTACGGATGCTCACATCTGATCCCTTGTGGACAACCAAATCCTTTGTTTGATTATTATCCGACATTGCCCTCATATTTAATCACCTTGTGAGTTCTTCCCTAATACATAATGCCTTTGGTAAATTGTATCCTCTGCTTTGTCAACCATGCTCTGCTTTTGAGCTGGTGATAATTACTCTTGAAGCTTGTGGCATATATTCCTAATATGCCCCGATGGGTTGAACCAACGCCTTCACTATTCTCATTGAACCCATAAGATTTCACGGGTCATACTTATCTGATATGGCACCAGGTAAAACTTTCAACAACTAATGTCATGTCTGAAACATGAGAAGTGAGTGGAAGGTTATGCATTGAAGAAGTGGGAGTCGACCTTGAACTTAGTGTTCATGCCCATGGATACGATGTAGATCTTATCATTAAAGCTTCTCTTAAATTAATTATTCCTTTGGTATAAGTTCATCTTATATCTGGGATTTGGTCTTTTGCAATCGTGGTTCCGACCATGTTCTCCTTTAAATACCATTTCTCGTGCAAGTTTAAGCACTTGTCTTCTGTAGAGAAATACCCCAGTCCAACCTCTACTTTGATCTCTCGTCTAGTATTACCCCCCTGGTATCTCGAGATTATCACGAAACTGCATAACTTCTTATGAGTTCTTCATCAAGTACTACATTTTCACCGATTCCAATTTTTTCACGGGCTCTGAGTTATTAAACACTCAAAGGCACCGATAACTGAATCGAGTTCGCACCGCGATTAAACAACTCTTGGTAACCTTCATTACTTACGAATTTGAACTCGATCACGTAAGTCCTAGCCTGATTGCCTATATCATTATCGTGCTAAATTTTAAACTGTGCCACCCGGTCCTTCTTCCCGGAGCACAAATTTCGACGGTGAGCTAATCTTACAATCGATCTTCCTCGTCATATCACTTCTCCTTGAACAGCAAACTTGATTTCGAGTTTGTGTCCTAACCATGGTTCCAATAACCTTTCGCTTTCATCATTCCTTTGACTTGATGCCATCCTCGATCAATTACATCTTCTTGAAAACCTCTCGACAAATTTGTCGTGATCATTGTCAACAATTTGACTTCTTCCAAGTTGTGTGTCAAAATTCAGGATGAGAAATACCATCCTTGCCCCTCGATGAATTGTGTTATCATCGACAACATTCTTTCCTCCCCCCAACACAAACTTGTTCATATTTTGTGTTGTATCTTGATTTCCCTGCTATCCAGCTTGTATGATGTTCTACCTTGAAGTATTACTATCTTTATGACAAGGATGTTGTGAGGATTGCTCCACCTCTTAATAATTCTTGGTATAGTGATACTTCTCACCATCACCATTCTTTCTTGGTCCTCGTATTGATTCCAACCGGGGTACCAACAAGTGAGCGGTGTTGTCTGGATTCTACACTTCTAGCAACCCTGTTGCTCTGAAGTTAATGATCGACAATTCATTCTTAGCCTATCGGTTGTTGAACCACCATTATAACGTTGGTCGTGCTACTATAAGCCCATAATTCGGGCGCACCTTTCAACCAATGGTTAATGGTGTATGTTTTCCTCGAGCATACATCATTAAGTCATTCGATCTAGCTAATGTTATCTCCTTGATCACATAGTTGTGGAAATCCATCTTTTGGAAATCTCAATGGATTGTCGCAGAGTCAATCAGTCACCTCCTCTCCTCTCCTTGATTTAATGATGAACCCTTGTTCGGAACTCGCTTCCATAGTTCATCTCCCGAGAATCTTCGATGTCGTTTCGACAATCTGTGTTGCACCTTTCTTCTCAGGCATCCTGAGTCTGAGTTATCCTGACACCAATCAGATCTGAATCCTGGTCCGATATGATGGTTGGAACATATTTCCAAGAGTTATAACATTGGTCTATCTATGACCCGGTAAGGTGATGTCATGCCTAACACACCTGGCCGGAGGACCTATTGTTATAAGTTTTCCTTTTTAGCAAGGTTAGCTATTCTTCCATGAGGAAATTGTAAGACTTACTCTATAAGTTGTTCCTGATGGATCCTTTGTGTATCCATAGCCTGATTTTACCTAATGACCATGTCAATGCTATCTCGAAGCATGTCTGTGGTAATCCGATCTTCAATAAAAACATTTGAAGCACAATGCTAAGTTTTCGTTATCAATTATTCAAACACCGTTGTTTGGGTAATGTCATGAACTTCCTCTTCCCTAACCTAAATGGTTCTCTTCTAACCCTTGTCCTTGGGAAGGATATACCCCTGAAATATGTGTTTAAACACATTTTCCTTTCCATTGTTCTGTTTAATCTGATAATCATATTTTCCTTTCCAGTGGTTGGTTTAACGTTTCTGGTGATCATTATGATCTAAGTAGTATTAATTCCCTGCTTGTGCAAACACCTCGGTGTACAACTCTGTCAGTAAGACCCTGTTACTATTGTTGGTGACATTCCGGTAACCACCGATGGACGAGAACCTTGCCTATTGGTCCGCCTCGTTCAACGAGCAGGAAAATGGTTCTCTTTGTCCCTCGCCCTTGGTACCAACGTTGTTGCCAACATAACTGACAGACTACCCTCTGACATGTCTTGCTATCATGACCGTGTAAGATGCCAACGGCCTTCCTACTTTTAACCACATGGTGGGCCCATAACCCACAGTTCCACAGGATCGAAACCTGACTCTCCCTGTACCCCCATGTTGCCAAAGTTATTCCTCGTGCTTGATTTCGTATATAATTCATGGGTCATCTTCCTAGTAATATACTTTGGTATCAGACACAATACTTATTCTCGTTGATCTGGACCCCTTTCACACTTTGTTCAGGCATCGAACGATTGCCGACCCGCTTAAACTTCTCATAGTACCTTCTTACTATGCTGTCGAAATTTTCTTAAGTTTCAGTTCGAGAGTTACTTTCCGCCACCTTCCCCCGATGTTAGCTACCAGGTAGTCAACCTTGCAGAGGTTCGTTCTTCCGGAATAACCACCCTTTATTCTTTCGTAAGTACGATGGAGTTCCCGAAGAAAGGATGACGACTTGATCATGGTGACTTGAAGCAGAGAAATGAAGACATCAACGAAAGGGATCAACCTCTTCGAAAGGGCAGCCAAGACCGACAAGACTCGTTAGGTTTTTCGCTACCAGCACTTTTTCCCCCTTACTCCACCGCTTAAATCTCGGGACGAGATTTCTTGTAGTGGAGGAGAATTGTGTCGCCCGGATAATTAAGCTACAGTAACTTTCTACTAATGATGCCACGTCACCTCAATTACTGTTGCTGTGACGCCCCCGATTTGACCGTACACTAATCATGCACGCAAATGTGTACGATCAAGATCAGGGACTCACGGGAAGATATCACAACACAACTCTAAAACATAAATAAGTCATACAAGCATCATAATACAAGCCAAGGGCCTCGAGGGCTCGAATACAAGTGCTCGATCATAGACGAGTCAGCGGAAGCAACAATATCTGAGTACAGACATAAGTTAAACAAGTTTGCCTTAAGAAGGCTAGCACAAACTGGGATACAGATCGAACGAGGCGCAGGCCTCCTGCCTGGGATCCTCCTAACTACTCCTGGTCGTCGTCAGCGGCCTGCACGTAGTAGTAGGCACCTCCAGTGTCGTAGGTGTCGTCGTCGACGGTGGCGTCTGGCTCCTGGACTCCAACATCTGGTTGCGACAACCAGATAGAAAGGAAAGGGGGAAAAGAGGGAGAGAAGCAACCGTGAGTACTCATCCAAAGTACTCGCAAGCAAGGAGCTACACTACATATGCATGGGTATATGTGTAAAGGGGCATATCAGTGGACTGAACTGCAGAATGCCAGAATAAAAGGGGGATAGCTAGTCCTGTCGAAGACTACGCTTCTGGCCATCTCCATCTTGCAGCATGTAGAAGAGAGTAGATTGAAGTCCTCCAAGTAGCATCGCATAGCATAATCCTACCCGGCGATCCCCTCCTCGTCGCCCTGTTAGAGAGCGATCACCGGGTTGTATCTGGCACTTGGAAGGGTGTATTTTATTCAGTATCCAGTTCTAGTTGTCATAAGGTCAAGGTACAACTCCGGGTCGTCCTTTTACCGAGGGACACGGCTATTCGAATAGATAAACTTCCCTGCAGGGGTGCACCACATAACCCAACACGCTCGATCCCATTTGGCCGGACACACTTTTCTGGGTCATGCCCGGCCTCGTAAGATCAACGCGTCGCAGCCCCACCTAAGCACAACAGAGCGGTCAGCACGCCGGTCTAATCCTAAGCGCGCAGGGGTCTGGGCCCATCGCCCTATGCACACCTGCACGTTGCGAACGCGGCCGCGAGCAGACCTAGCAACCCACACGATCACGGCGGTTACGTCAAAGCGGTCCAACACGGCGCGCGCCACTCAGTCGCTGACGTCACGAAGGCTTCGGCTGATACCACGACGCCGGGATACCCATAACTACTCCCGCGTAGATGGCTAGTGCGTATAGACCAAATGGCCAGACTCAGATCAAATACCAAGATCTCGTTAAGCGTGTTAAGTATCCGCGAACGCCGACCAGGGCCAGGCCCACCTCTCACCTAGGCGGTCTCAACCTGCCCTGTCGCTCCGCCACAAAGATCCACTTGCGGGTACTCCTACGAGCCGACCCGACTTTAGTCATCACATGTGTCATGTATATAGTATATAAGTATATACCCGTGATCACCGCCCAGGTGATCACGGCCCGATAGTATAGCACAGCAGACGGACAAGAATGTAGGGCCACTGATGGAAACTAGCATCCTATACTAAGCATGTAGGATTGCAGGTAAAGGTAACAACAGTAGTAGCAAGGATAGGCTATGCATCAGGATAGGATATCGAAAGCAGTAACATGCTACACTACTCTAATGCAAGCAGTATAGAGAAGAATAGGCGATATCTGGTGATCAAGGGGGGGGGCTTGCCTGGTTGCTCTGGCAAGTAGGAGGGGTCGTCGACTCCGTAGTCGAACTGGGCAGCAGCAGTGTCGGTCTCGTAGTCTACCGGAGAGAAGAGGGGGAAGAAACAGTAAATACAATGCAAACATAAGCATGACGATGCGTGACATGACAATGAGCGGTGCTAGGTGTGTCCTAACGCGACAGTAGGTGGTACCGGCGAAGGGGGGGAACATCCGGGAAGTATTCCCGATGTTTCGCGTTTTCGGACAGACGGACCGGAGGGGGAAAGTTGCTAGATCGATAGGTTAGGGAGGTGTGGTGGACGAACGGACTGCGTATTCGGATTCGTCTCGTCGTTCTGAGCAACTTTCATGTAGAAAACATTTTCATCCGAGTTACGGTTTAAAAGATATGAATTTTCAAAGATTATTTGAATTTCTGGAATTATTTGAATTTAGCAAAAATGAATTATGACGTCAGCATGAGGTAATGCTGACGTCAGCAGGTCAACAGGTCGGCTGACCAGTCAAACCAGACAGGTGGGTCCTGGACCCTGTCATAGACAGTGGACTAACAGAAGATTAAATTAACTAAAATTAGGTTAATTAGCACTAGGACCCCACCTGTCAGTGCCTAATTAGATTAATTAATTAGTTTTATTTATAAAAACATTTTTTTGTTAATTATGCGGCGGGGCCCGCATGTCAGTGGCTGGGCCTGCCCAGTCAGCAGTTGACTGGGGTCAACCCAGTCAACGGGGCCCACGGGGCCCACTGGCAGTGGCTCTGGGGTGGCCCCAGGCCAGCCACGTCGGCGGCCGGCGCCGGAGCGACTCCGGCGACCAAAACAGAGGCGGCCCCTCGCCGGAGTTGGCCGGAATCGCGCTACGGGGCTCGGGGAGGAGCGGGGCTAGGCTCATTCGAAGGAGCTCGCAGCGCCGCATCCAGTGGTGGCCGTAGCTTCGCCGGACTTGGACGGAATCGGGGCCGGCGAGCGGCGGAGGCGGCGGCGTGCACGGGTGCCCGACGGAAACGGGGCTACGGCGTGCTATCGAGCAAGCGGAGGGGCTGGGGAGCATCTACGCGCTGTGGGGAGTGCAACGGGCTTGAGCCCGTGACCAAAAGGTCACCGGAGACCCGCCGGCGACGAGCTCCGCGGCGCTGCGTTCGGGCGCTTCGGCGGCAACTAGCTAGGGCGCACGAGAGAGAGAGGAGGAAGCAGGGGCTCACCGAGCGGCGCACACGGTGGCCCTTGGGGGTTTAGTAGCTGCAGGGGCGCGGCCGGAGTTGGTGAAGAGCGGCGGCGGAGCTTGTCGGAGCAGAGGAGGGAGACGGCGACGTCGGGGGTGATGTAGGGGGGTCCCGGCTCGAGCAGGTGGTCGGGGAGGACGGGCTCGACGCGGCGGAGCTCGTGGACACGTCGGGGAGGGGAACGGGGCTCGGTGGCCGCGTGAACGACGGCGGCACGTCGGCGACCGCGCTCGGGCGGTGGGGAAGGAGGGAGCGGCGTGGATCTGGGGGGATAGGGAGAGGCGCAGAGGCCGAGAGGTGAGCGGGGGGCGAGTGGGAGAGGGGCCCGAGGGGCGGGGGCGCTGGCGGCCTTATCCTCCCCCGTCGCCGGCGAGGGGGTGCGGCGGGGACCTGCCCCTGTTCCGACCCCGGTCGGGGGAACAGGGAAGGGGAGGGCGACCCGGGGAGGTGGGCTAGGCCGGCTGGGCCTGGGGTCGGCCCAGTTGGGCCAGGGGTCCAGTGGGGGGGGGCTTCTCCTTCTCCTTTTTTTCTTTGTTTGTTCTGTTTTCTTTTGTATTTTCTTTTTATTTATTTATTTTCTTTTCTGTTTTATTTCATTTAAAAGTATTTAGGCATTTTATAAGAATGTGTTTTCTCCACAATAATTATCAGTGCAATATCTGGCATGGCCCGAACATTTTTGTTTAAATTTTTGAAAACTTTTATTTTCCACTTTAAATTTAATTGAAGTTTGAATTAGGAGTTTGAAAAGAAATGTGATTCAAATGTGATCAAGCCCTGTTTAGCAACATGATTAGCTTAATCACAGAGAGTTACTGTAGCATGATTCTCGGGGTGTTACAAATCTCCTCCACTACAAGAAATCTCGTCCCGAGATTTAGGAGGTAGAAGGAAACAGTGCGGGGTATTCTTCGCGCAGACGATCCTCTCGTTCCCAAGTGGCCTCATCTTCAGAATGGTGCGACCACTGGACTTTGAGAAACTTGATCGCCTTCTGACGTGTGCGGCGTTCAGCTTGGTCGAGAATGCGGACCGGATGCTCCTTATAGGAGAGGTCTTGCTGCAATTCGAGCACTTCATGATCCACAGCTCGGATTGGGTCCTTGAAGCAACGGCGGAGCTGTGACACATGGAACACATCGTGAACCTGAGAAAGGTTCGGCGGTAGCTCCAGTTGGTATGCCACTTTTCCACGCCTTTCGAGAATAGTGAATGGGCCAATATAGCGAGGAGCTAGTTTGCCCTTGATCCCGAAGCGGTGAGCACCCTTCATAGGTGTGACTCGAAGATAAGCCTTTTCGCCAGGTTGATAGACCATGTCTTTATGATGACGGTCATACTGACTCTTCTGACGTGACTGAGCAGTCTTGAGATTCTCGCGAATAATGCGGACTTGTTCTTCGGCATCTTGGATAATATCCGGACCGAAGAGTGGACGTTCCCCAGTTTCTGACCAGTTCAGAGGGGTTCGGCACTTTCGTCCATATAACACTTCGAAGGGGGCCATCTTCAGACTAGCTTGATAGCTATTATTATAAGAGAACTCAGCATACGGGAGAGATTCCTCCCATTTCTTGCCGAAGGAAATAACACAAGCTCGAAGCATGTCTTCGAGAACTTGGTTGACGCGTTCAACTTGCCCTTGCGATTGAGGATGAAACGCAGTACTGAATGACAGATGAGTTCCCATAGCTTCTTGGAAACTTGCCCAGAATCTTGAAGTGAATAAGCTGCCACGGTCTGAGCTGATAACCAATGGAATACCGTGGAGTGAAACAATCCTGGACATATAGAGCGTTGCCAACTGGCTAGCAGTGATCGTTTCTTTGACTGCCAGAAAATGTGCAACTTTGGAAAGCCGGTCAATGACGACAAGAATAGCATCATTACCTTTCTGTGATTTGGGAAATCCAGTGACGAAGTCCATCTCAACATGGTCCCATTTCCATTCAGGAATAGAGATAGGTTGCAGAGTTCCAGCAGGCCTTTGATGTTCTGCTTTGATACGACGGCAAACGTCACATTCAGCAACATAACGAGCAATGTCTTGCTTCATATTAGACCACCAGAATCTCTGACGGATGTCTTGGTACATCTTTGTACTACCAGGGTGGATACATAGAGGCGTATCATGAGCTTCTTTCATAACTTCCTGTGTCATATCCAGGTTTTTCTCTGCACATGGCACCACTAGGCGGCCCTTGAAGTATAAGGTGCCATCTTCAGCAATGGTGAAGAATGAGGGCTTTCCTTCTGCGAGGTAGCGCTTAATCTTGTGGGCTTCAGAGTCATACTTCTGTAGCCTTTTGATGCTGTCCTCGAGATCTGGTTTAGCAACTAGGGTATTGAGGGAACCCTGGGTAACAACGTGGAGGTTCACCTTGCCAAACTCCTTAGGAGGGGGAGCGAGTGCACCCGGAGGAACAATATGGAGGTTCAGCTTCCTGAATTCTTCAACAAGCGAGGGCTGAACTTTGTGAACCTGGAGGTGGTTGCAGTAAGACTTGCGGCTCAAGGCATCAGCCATTACATTAGCCTTGCCTGGCGTATAGGAAATACCCAAGTCAAAGTCTGCAACAAGCTCCATCCATCTCTGTTGACGGAGGTTCAGATCTGGCTGAGTAAACAGATACTTCAGACTTTGGTGGTCAGTGAAGATCTCGCAACGATTACCGAGAAGGTAATGTCGCCACTGCTTCAGCGCATGAATGACAGCAGCAAGTTCGAGGTCGTGAACTGGGTAGTTCTCTTCGTGAGGGCGCAATTGCCGAGAGGCATAAGCAATCACTTTGCGGTCTTGCATTAGGACACAGCCTAATCCTTGACGGGAAGCGTCGCAGTAAATGACGAAGTCCTTCTTAGTATCAGGTGGAGCTAGAACTGGGGCAGAAGTCAACTTGTCTTTGAGTGCCTGGAAACTTTCCTGACATTTGTCTGTCCATTGGAACTTGACACCCTTATGCAACAGGTTAGTCAGAGGCCTGGCGATCTTAGAGAAGTTCTCGACGAATCGACGGCAATAGCTGGCGAGACCGAGAAAACTTCTGACTTGCTTAACGTTCTTGGGAGGAGTCCAATCAAGAATAGCCTGAACTCGCTCGGGGTTGACGGCAATACCATCCTTAGAGATGACATGCCCAAGATAGGTTACTTCCGGTAGCCAGAATTCACATTTGGAGAACTTGGCATATAGTTGATGCTCTCGTAGCTTTTCCAGCACAAGTCGAAGATGTTCAGCATGTTCTTCTTCGTTCTTGGAAAATACCAGGATATCATCCAGATAAACCACGACGAACTTGTCGAGGTAATCCATGAATATATAGTTCATCAGACGAGAGAAGGTGGCTGGAGCATTGGTTAAACCGAAAGACATGACGGTGTACTCGTATGAACCATAGCGAGTCACGAAGGCGGTCTTTGGGATATCCTCTTCGCGAACACGGATCTGGTGGTAGCCCAACCTCAAGTCGAGCTTAGAGAACACTGACGAACCCGCCAGTTGATCATACAGATCATTGATCCGAGGAAGGGGGTATTTATTCTGAATGGTAGCTTGGTTTATAGGACGGTAGTCTTGAACTAACCGGTTTGTCCCATCCTTCTTCTTGACAAAGAGAGAAGGTGCTCCCCAAGGAGAGCAACTTGGGCGAATGAATCCTTTGCGAAGAGATTTGTCGATTTCCTCCTTAAGCTCAAGGAGTTCATGCGGCGGCATTTTGTAGGGTCGCTTGGCTATAGGAGTGGTGCCTGGTTCAAGTCGATGATGAATTCGACAGCTCTAGCAGGGGAATCCCTGGAAGTTCTTCAGGGAAGACGTCGAGGAATTCACGTACGACGGGAATGTTTTCAATGCCCTCGAGTGGTGCAGCGTTCAATGCATTCAATGCATAGAGCCTTGCCTCGGCATTTTGCACCAGATGAGCTTGGTAAGCAACTATTTCATCTGAAGGGTGTAGCAGATGGACGGTCTTAGTGGCGCAAACTATAGAAGCAGTATGCGCTTTCAACCAATCCATACCCAAATGAGGTCGATGTTAGACGACTTCAGGATAATGGGAGAGGCATAGAATTCCTGCCCTTCGATTTCCACGGGGACATCGATGCCAACCAAGGAGGTTTGACACTGTCCCACGGGGTTTTGACCAATACAGAGTGTTCATCTCCTCACATTTAACGTCGTGCTTGTATGCAAAATCTTCTGACATGAATGAATGCGATGCACCTGTATCAAATAAAACGGATGCTGGTACTGAATTTACGAGGAGTGTACCCATCACAGTAGCAGGCTGGTCTTGAGCTTCGCTGAGATCAACGTGGTTGGCATGAGCACGACCATAAGACTTAGCATTGTTGTTGCGGGGCTGGTTGTTACCACGGCCAGCTGCTGGAAGGGCCAGTTGATTCTGGTTCTGATAGCAGTTCCTGGCAAAGTGACCCGGTTGACCACACTTGAAGCACAGACCATTATCGGGAGTGGGAACAGGAGCCCCAGGTGGGGGAGCTGGTAGCTTTGACTGCCTAGATGGTGGAGGAGGCAGACGCGGTGCAGCATAAGATTTCCTTGGAGCAGGTGCATTTGGACGATACATGCTGTTCGGGATCCATATCTTACGCTTCTGTGAGGGCGAGCCCGAAGATGAGCCCGTGTCACGGTTGCGCCTCTGAGAGCTCTGGTATTCCTGCAGACCAGTCTCGACATTGATGGCCTTATTCACCAAGGTGGCGAAATCGGCGAAGTCATGCACTAGAAGTGCGAGCTTGATGTCAGCTTGTAGTCCATCACGGAACTTCTCCTGTCTGCGTGCATCAGTTGCAATGTCTTCTTCAGCATAGCGGGACAAGTCCAGAAACTCCCGCTGATAAGCTTCGACAGTTTTGTTGCCTTGGGTGAGGTTGCGGAACTCACGCTTCTTCCGGTCCATGACTCCCTGAGGAATGAAGCGGGCACGAAAAGCAGCTTGGAAGTCTGGCCAGGTGATGATTGTTCCAGCTGGCAGAGTACGCCTGTGGCTGTCCCACCATTGAGCTGCGGGTCCCTTCAAGAAGAAGGAAGCAAAGGTGACATAGCTGGCAGGGGCTACATCAGCAGACTCCATCTCATAGGTGATGTCACGGAGCCAGTCATCAGCATCCAGAGGCTGAGTTGAGCTGCGGTAGATGGTTGGGTTGAGGCGTATGAAATCTTGAAGAGTCACTTGGGCTGGCTGCTGGTTCATATTGGGGCGAGGAAACTGAGCCATCATATTTTCCATGAACTGGCGGTTCAGTTCAAACTGTTGGATCATACCCGCCATGTACTCAGGTGGTGGTGGGGCATTGCCACCACGACCACGACCACCTGGTCTAACCATCCTGCTAATATATAACAGGGGTAGTTCAGCATTGAGAAATATTTGCAAAGACAAGAATCATTCATGATGAAACATGCATAACGAGAGGAGCACGATAGCTACTACATAGTAGTCGGCATAACTTACAAAAGGGGTCATGCATAGAGTTCAGTACATAGAGTTCAGTACATAGACTAAAACATCATAGGCGGCACACAGGCTCGCGGCGAATGCATCTAACACTACAAGCAAGCCTACATCAGTCCCAAGAGGTACTGTGGAGGTAATCGTAGCCCGACAGCTGGTAGTGAGGCAACGGATAGCCCTCCACGTCAGCAGACTGGGGGCCGCGGATACTCAGGTGTAGAGCCCGACGCTCAGGTGGCAGAAGAGGACCAAGTGCAGGGGAGTAGCCTCCCACCTCTGGCCAACCGACACCGTGGGGCATCACGGTCCTGGCTGGGTAGATCGCAGTACGCGGTACCTGTCCAGATCGGACAAAGGGGTGCAGCAGCGTCAGAGCACGGTAAAGGTGCTGACGGGTGGTGTACATCTCGTGGCGAAGAGCTCGGTTAGCTCGATCCAGCCCATCAGCATGCAGAACCAGGTTCTGATGGTAGAAGGGCTCTCGGGTGACAGTGGAGTAGGCAGCAGTATAGTATCCCTCCGCACCAACATCAGATGCGATAGCAATATGCCTGAAAGGGGAGGTGTCCAACTCCCGATACTCTCCACGAAGACGTGTCAGAGCAGCATAGGCAGCATCGTGGACAGCCATATCGATGGTCACACCAACACCATGTGCGGTGTGCAGCACAGTAGTGGAGTCATACTCCCGAGAGTAGAGGTGGACGATGGCACGGTACTGCTCCTGGTTAAAGTCCTGGTACTCCTCGTAGACGGTGTACTCAGGGTGCCAGCGATAACCCAGATAGGTCATCATCTCAGCTAGCACCGCAGGTGATCCCGAGGCACCAATGGCCGTCGTGTGGCGAACGACCTGCCTCGTGGGTTCCATCTGAAAGCAAAGACGTTTCAAAGGAGTCAAATGACAGTGTGTGAATTGTTCAAAATACTATTCTAAGAAACAACTATGGCTTATCCAACTTTGGGGTGAATGCGGTCACGGGATCCTAGTGTTAGAGTTAGTAAATTCGTTTAACCCGAGTAGAAGAGAGTTCAGAGTCCCAGAGTAAAGGTCGAGGAGTAAAAGATCCTAGTACCACCCAATGGCGACGTGGGCCCGTAAGACACACAGCCATGTTAGTAAAAGTTTTGTAATGTCTAGACTCGACTTCGGCCAAGGAGTGTGGAAAGGGGGATTCCTACAGGCAGTCGGCTCTGATACCAACTTGTGACGCCCCCGATTTGACCGTACACTAATCATGCACGCAAATGTGTACGATCAAGATCAGGGACTCACGGGAAGATATCACAACACAACTCTAAAACATAAATAAGTCATACAAGCATCATAATACAAGCCAGGGGCCTCGAGGGCTCGAATACAAGTGCTCGATCATAGACGAGTCAGCGGAAGCAACAATATCTGAGTACAGACATAAGTTAAACAAGTTTGCCTTAAGAAGGCTAGCACAAACCGGGATACAGATCGAACGAGGCGCAGGCCTCCTGCCTGGGATCCTCCTAACTACTCCTGGTCGTCGTCAGCGGGCTGCACGTAGTAGTAGGCACCTCCAGTGTCATAGGTGTCTTCGTCGACGGTGGCGTCTGGCTCCTGGACTCCAACATCTGGTTGCGGCAACCAGATAGAAAGGAAAAGGGGGAAAAGAGGGAGAGAAGCAACCGTGAGTACTCATCCAAAGTACTCGCAAGCAAGGAGCTATACTACATATGCATGGGTATATGTGTAAAGGGGCATATCAGTGGACTGAACTGCAGAATGCCAGAATAAAAGGGGGATAGCTAGTCCTGTCGAAGACTACGCTTCTGGCCATCTCCATCTTACAGCATGTAGAAGAGAGCAGATTGAAGTCCTCCAAGTAGCATCACATAGCATAATCCTACCCGGCGATCCCCTCCTCGTCGCCCTGTTAGAGAGCGATCACCGGGTTGTATCTGGCACTTGGAAGGGTGTATTTTATTCAGAATCCAGTTCTAGTTGTCATAAGGTCAAGGTACAACTCCGGGTCGTCCTTTTACCGAGGGACACGACTATTCGAATAGATAAACTTCCCTGCAGGGGTGCACCACATAACCCAACACGCTCGATCCCATTTGGCCGGACACACTTTTCTGGGTCATGCCCGGCCTCGTAAGATCAACGCGTCGCAGCCCCACCTAAGCACAACAGAGCGGTCAGCACGCCGGTCTAATCCTAAGTGTGCAGGGGTCTGGGCCCATCGCCCTATGCACACCTGCACGTTGCGAACGCGGCCGTGAGCAGACCTAGCAACCCACACGATCACGGCGGTTACGTCAAAGCGGTCCAACACGGCGCGCGCCACTCAGTCGCTGACGTCACGAAGGCTTCGACTGATACCACGACGCCGGGATACCCATAACTACTCCCGCGTAGATGGCTAGTGCGTATAGACCAAATGGCCAGACTCAGATCAAATACCAAGATCTCGTTAAGCGTGTTAAGTATCCGCGAACGCCGACCAGGGCCAGGCCCACCTCTCACCTAGGCGGTCTCAACCTGCCATGTCGCTCCGCCACAAAGACCCACTTGCGGGTACTCCTACGAGCCGACCCGACTTTAGTCATCACAGGTGTCATGTATATAGTATATAAGTATATACCCGTGATCACCGCCCAGGTGATCACGGCCCGATAGTATAGCACAGCAGACAGACAAGAATGTAGGGCCACTGATGGTAACTAGCATCCTATACTAAGCATGTAGGATTGCAGGTAAAGGTAACCACAGTAGTAGCAAGGATAGGCTATGCATCAGGATAGGATATCAGAAAGCAGTAACATGCTACACTACTCTAATGCAAGCAGTATAGAGAAGAATAGGCGATATCTGGTGATCAAGGGGGGGGGCTTGCCTGGTTGCTCTGGCAAGTAGGAGGGGTCGTCGACTCCGTAGTCGAACTGGGCAGCAGCAGGGTCGGTCTCGTAGTCTACCGGAGAGAAGAGGGGGAAGAAACAGTAAATACAATGCAAACATAAGCATGACGATGCGTGACATGACAATGAGCGGTGCTAGGTGTGTCCTAACGCGACAGTAGGTGGTACCGGCGAAGGGGGGAACATCCGGGAGGTATTCCCGATGTTTCGCGTTTTCGGACAGACGGACCGGAGGGGGAAAGTTGCTAGATCGATAGGTTAGGGAGGTGTGGTGGATGAACGGACTGCGTATTCGGATTCGTCTCGTCGTTCTGAGCAACTTTGATGTAGAAAACATTTTCATCCGAGTTACGGTTTAAAAGATATGAATTTTCAAAGATTATTTGAATTTCTGGAATTATTTGAATTTAGCAAAAAATGAATTATGACGTCAGCATGAGGTAATGCTGACGTCAGCAGGTCAACAGGTCGGCTGACCAGTCAAACCAGACAGGTGGGTCCAGTGGGACCCACATGTCATTGACAGGGCACTAACAGAGTTTTATAATTAACTTAAACAAGGTTATTAGCAGGTAGGCCCCACCTGTCAGTGCCTATTTAGATTAATTAATTAGTTTTATTTATAAAAACATTTTTTTTGTTAATTATGCGGCGGGACCCGCATGTCAGTGGCTAGGCCTGCCCAGTCAGCAGTTGACTGGGGTCAACCCAGTCAACGGGGCCCACGGGGCCCACTGGCAGTGGCTCTGGGGTGGCCCCAGGCCAGCCACGTCGGCGGCCGGCGCCGGAGCGACTCCGGCGACCAAAACAGAGGCGGCCCCTCGCCGGAGTTGGCCGGAATCGCGCTACGGGGCTCGGGGAGGAGCGGGGCTAGGCTCATTCGAAGGAGCTCGCAGCGCCGCATCCAGTGGTGGCCGTAGCTTCGCCGGACTTGGCCGGAATCGGCGCCGGCGAGCGGCGGAGGCGTGCACGGGTGCCGGACGGAAACGGGGCTACGGCGTGCTATCGAGCAAGCGGAGGGGCTGGGGAGCATCTACGCGCTGTGGGGAGTGCAACGGGCTTGAGCCCGTGACCAAAAGGTCACCGGAGACCCGCCGGCGACGAGCTCCGCGGCGCTGCGTTCGGGCGCTTCGGCGGCAACTAGCTAGGGCGCACGAGAGAGAGAGAGGAGGAAGCAGGGGCTCACCGAGCGGCGCACACGGTAGCCCTTGGGGGTTTAGTAGCTGCAGGGGCGCGGCCGGAGTTGGTGAAGAGCGGCGGCGGAGCTTGTCGGAGCAGAGGAGGGAGACGGCGACGTCGGGGGTGATGTAGGGGGGTCCCGGCTCGAGCAGGTGGTCGGGGAGGACAGGCTCGACGCGGCGGAGCTCGTGGACACGTTGGGGAGGAGAACGGGGCTCGGTGGCCGGGAAAACGACGGCCGCACGTCGGCGACCGTGCTCGGGTGGTGGGGAAGGAGGGAGCGCCGTGGATCTGGGGGGATAGGGAGAGGCGCAGAGGCCGAGAGGTGAGCGGGGGGCGAGTGGGAGAGGGGCCCGAGGCCGAGGCGTCGGGGCGACCTTATCCTCCCCCGTCGCCGGCGAGGTGGTGCGGCGGGGACCTGCCCCTCTTCCGACCCCGGTCGGGGGAACAGGGAAGGGGAGGGCGACCCGGGGAGGTGGGCTAGGCCGGCTGGGCCTGGGGTCGGCCCAGTTGGGCCAGGGGTCCAGTGGGGGGGCTTCTCCTTCTCCTTTTTTTCTTTGTTTGTTCTGTTTTCTTTTGTATTTTCTTTTTATTTATTTATTTTCTTTTCTGTTTTATTTCATTTAAAAGTATTTAGGCATTTTATAAAAATGTGTTTTCTCCACAATAATTATCAGTGCAATATCTGGCATGGCCCGAACATTTTTGTTTAAATTTTTGAAAACTTTTATTTTCCACTTTAAATTTAATTGAAGTTTGAATTAGGAGTTTGAAAAGAAATGTGATTCAAATGTGATCAAGCCCTGTTTAGCAACATGATTAGCTTAATCACAGAGAGTTACTGTAGCATGATTCTCGGGGTGTTACAGTTGCTAATCTCACGTTAGTTCGAAACTGATTCAAATTCAAACTCAAAATCAAGCAAAGAATAAAAGTTTTCAAATATTAAAACTAAAATGTTCGGGGTGAGCCAAATAATCCATACTAAATATTGGTGTAGAAACCACACTCCTCTAAAGTATTTAAATGCACCATAGTAATTAAAACAGCGGCAAAACTGCTATTTAATAAATACTTTTAAATAATAAATAATCACAAAACTATTTTATTTAGGTGCCAAAGTTAATGTGGCAGTAGTATATTTATAAATAAAAATTTAGGTGCTAGTGTTAATTTTTATAAAACTGAAATAAAAAGGAACAAAAATAAAACAAAAAAAGGGAAAAGTCTAAACAAAGAAATAAAGAAAAATAAGAAAAGGAGAAAAGCAAACCCCCCTCTCACTGGGCTTCGGCCCAGCTGGCCACCGGGCCAACCAGGCCGGCCCAGCCGCCCCCTGCTAACCCCCCCACC